>NC_041392.1:286062781-286080714 GCF_002162155.2 Triticum dicoccoides | reverse complement strand
CTCCAGGCGCGGGGGCGCGGGGAGGGCCGGCCACGGGCCCCGGCGGGCCGGCGCGGTGCGGGAGGAGAGAGAGGGCGGCGGGATGATGTGGCGTAGCCGGATTCGTCGGCGGCGGCTGGACATGTCCGGGCGCGGTGGCGATTTCGTCCGGGCGCGAGGTAGAGGAAGGCTAGGGTTTCGTCCGCGAATTTGACGGGATGCACATATTTATAGGTAGAGGGAGCTAGGAGAGTCCAAATGAGGTACGGTTTTTGGCCACGCGATCGCGATCGAATGACCGAGAGGATGGAGGGGGTTTTGGTGGGTTTTGGGCCACTTTGGAGGGGTGTTGGGCTGCAACACACACGAGGCCTTTTCGGTTCCTCGGTTAACCGTTGGGGTATCAAACAAAGTCCAAATGGCACGAAACTTGACAGGCGGTCTACCGGTAGTAAACCAAGGCCGCATGACAAGTCTCGGTCCAATCCGAAAACTTTTAACACCCGTACACGAAAAGAGGTAGAAAGGGACACCGGATGACATAGGAGCGCAGGAATGCAAAACGGACAACGGGGAAATGCTCGGACGCATGCGATGAACATGTATGAAAATGAAATGCACATGATGACATGATATGACATGCATGACACGCAAGCAATGACAAGGCAACAACAGCGAATAACTGAAGGACACCTGGCACATCGGTCTCGGGGCGCTACACACGGACTGGGAGGGGTGCTCCCGCAGAGGACTCGGGTAGGAAAGCTCCAAATGATCGGGGCAGAAAACACTCGCAAGGGCGCCCGCGAACCTCCCTCGCGAGACTTGTGCAAGAGAAAACGAGGCAAGCGAGTGAGAAAGACAAAGAGTCACAAGCCAGGAAGGTCAGCAACTCCAATAAAACTTCAAACGGGAATAAGCAAGCCAACTGCAGAAAGCAAATGGGAAAGCCGCGTCTGGCACCTATTCTAGTCTTCGACGTCTTCTCACCAGCGCGGAGCTAAGTGCTACCAATGGGCGTGGGCGGGAGCCCCCGAGGCCCGAGGGCGGCACTCCGGAGACTCCGGGGAATGTATAGCCCCACTCATTATTACGTGAGAGTGTCATGGGCGGCGAGCTTCACAAGCATTTGCCTTCTTCACAGGCACCGGGCCTTTCCCAAAACGCAGCAGCTTCACATGCATTCCCCTTCTTCACAGGCACCGGGCCTTTCCCAAATCGCAGCAACTTTATAGGCATTCGCCTTCTTCACAGGCACCGGGCCTTTCCCAAAACGCAGCAGCTTCACAGGCATTTGCCTTCTTCACAGGCACCGGGCCTTTCCCAAATCGCAGCAGCTTCACAGGCGTTCGCCTTCTTCATAGGCACCGGGCCTTTCCCAAAACACAGCAACTTCATAGGCGTTTGCCTTCTTCACAGGCAGCGGGCCTTTCCTAGGTGCTAGGCCTTGCTCAGGGACAGAACCTCCGGAGATGTTGAATGTTCCACGCGTTCTGGACGGGTACCCCCTCCGGGGTCTCCAAGTGCGCGGAGCCAGGCCTGGAAACATGAACAACCTTGAATGGGCCCTCCCACATGGGAGAGAGCTTGTGCAGACCCTCCCTAGAGAGAACCCGTTTGAGCACGAGATCCCCTACCTCAAGAGTTCTGGGGCGGATGTTGCGGTAGTGGTATCGTCGCAGCGCCTGTTGATACCTTGCCGCTTGCAGCGCGGCTTCTCGACGGTGTTCCTCCCCTAGCACGAGATCCGTCCCCCGCATGGCGTCCTGCTGCGTCTCGTCAAACGCCAGGACCCATGCGGAGCGACGCCTGACCTCGTGAGGGAGAACAGCCTCTGCTCCGTAGACGAGGAAGAATGGGGTCTCGCCAGTCGGCTTGGTCGCAGTTGTGCGGATTGACCACAGCACGGACTGGAGCTCTTCGTACCAGCCCCTGCCGCATGCTTCCAGCTTCTTTTTGAAGGTCCTGGCTTTGAGGCCCCTCAGGACCTCTGCGTTGCCCCGCTCGGCCTGGCCGTTGCTCCGGGGGTGTGCTACCAAAGCGTAGCATATCCGCGTTCCAAGGTTAGCACATTATGTTTTGAAGAGATTACTGGTGAATTGCGAACCGTTGTCGGTGATAATGCGGTTGGGCACCCCAAATCGCTCACGAGGCCCTTGATGAATTTGACCACTGAGCCTGTCGGGATTGTGCGGACGGCTTCCACCTCAGCCCACTTGGTGAATTTGTCCACGGCGACGTAGAGGTAGCGATAGCCCCCTGGCGCCCGAGGAAACGGGCCCAGAATGTCCAGCCCCCAAACTGCGAACGGCCATGAGAGGGGTATAATCTGTAGACCCCCCGCATGCTAATGGATCTGCTTAGCATGAAACTGGCAGGCCTTGCAAGCCTTCACAAGCTCAACGGCGTCGTTGAGCGCTGTGGGCCAATAGAATCCACTACGGAACACTTTGCCGACGAGGGTCCGTGACGACGAGTGGTGCCCGCAGTCTCCGCCGTGTATGTCCGCCAGTAGCTCCTTCCCTTGCTCTCGGGAGATGCAACGTAGGGACATGTCATTTTGTCGCTTCTTGTAGAGCTCTCCATCCCTCATGCAATAAGTCGTGGCCTGCCGCGCCACACGCTCCGCTTCCTCCTCATTCTCCGGCGGAGTCCCTTGCATCAGGTAGTTCTTGAGCTACGGGATCCAACACCCTTCCTGAGGCTCTAATGCCAGGAGCAAGCATGCCCCTGAGGCTGGGCCGCAGACCGGGGCTCTTGAGGCAGGCGGCTGAGGGAGCTCCTCCATTGGTTGCATCGTGCTCGACAGTGACGGCACCGCCGAGGGTTTGAAGAGCCGCTCCTTGAAGACGCGAGGCTCCTGAGGCAGCTACCTAGATGACTTCTTGGCAATGTCATCAGCCTCCTGATTGGTGCCGCAAGGCACATGCTGTAACTCCAGCCCCCAGAACTGTTTCTCCATCTTGCGAACCTCAGCGAGGTAGGCTTGCATGCGCTCGTCCTTTGGCTCGTATATCTTGTTGGAGAAGTTGACGAGGAGCTGCGAATCGCCCTTGATGATGAGACGCTTCACCCCTAAGGCAATTGTGGCCTTCAAGCCTGCTATTAGGCCTTCGTACTCCGCTATGTTATTGGAGACCTTTTCTCCGTGCTGGAAGCAAAGTTGTACGGCGTAGTAGAGTTTGTCCTAGGTAGGGGATACAAGCACTGCGCCAGCTCCCGCACCGTGTCGGGAGAACGCCCCATCAAAGTACATGACCCAGCCATCCGGTGCTTCACTTCTCGGGGAAGTGATCGGTCTTCGCTTGCCTCGAGACCCGGCGCTTCTGCACATTCTGCCATGAAATCCGCAAGTGCGGCTCCCTTGATGACTCTGGTCGTACTGAATTCTAGCTAAAATGCCTGTAGCTCAATGTTCCATTCAGCAACCCTTCCAGCTGAGTTGGGGCTCCTAAGCACTCTTTCCAAGGGGTATGCTAAGACGACTTTGATGGGATGTCCTTGGAAGTAGTGGTGCAACTTGCGTGATGCCACTAGTAGCGCGAGGAGGAGTTTTTGAGGCATGGGATACCATGCCCTTGTGTCCCATAGCACCGTGCTGATGAAGTACACGGGATGCTCGACGAGATTGATGGTGCTGGCATAACTTGCGTCCTCCAGAGGTTGAGGCGTCTCTTAAGACGACGAAGCTCCCAGTGCTTGGTCGCCTAAAGAGGCCTCTCCTGCTCCGGGTGCGTTCTCCTGCTGTGGCTATCCCTTTCCGACTGTGGTTGCAGTCTTCGCGAGGCCCTCCTGGCTCTGCTTTGCTTCAGTTCGGACGGTTGATGCGGCCTTTGCACAATGCTCCCCCCTGACCGCCACCAGGGGCTCCCGAGGACGCGGAGCTACCATCACTGGTGGACTAGTAAGGTACCTCTTGAGGTCTTGGAATGCCTTGTCGGCCTCTTCAGTCCATTCGAAGGGGCCCTTTTTCTTCATCAGCTTGAAGAAGGGCAACGCTCGTTCCCCCAGCTTGGAGATGAAGCGCCCCAGCGCAGTCACACGCCCGGTGAGCTTCTGCATTTCTCTGAGGGTCCTTGGCGGGCTCATGTCTTCGACTGCCTTGACCTTCTCCGGGTTGGCCTCGATGCCCCTGTGGGATACGAGGAAACCCAGGAGCTTGCCCGAGAGGACTCCAAATACACACTTCTCCGGATTGAGCCGTAGGTCCACTTCGTTGAGGCTTGCAAAGGTTTCTTCCAGGTCTTGTATCAGGATTCTTGCCTCACGAGACTTCACCACAATGTCATCGACATAAGCTTCAGCGTTCCTCCCGAGCTGCCGGCCTAAGGCGATGTGCATCAGCCGCTGAAAGGTCGCGCCTGTGTTGCGCAACCCAAACGGCATGCACGTATAGCAGTACACTCCACACGGGATCAGGAGAGACGTCTTCTCCACGTCTTCTACCGCTATCTTGATCTGTTGATAGCCCGAGAAGGCATCTAGGAAGCACAATAGGTCACACTCTGCGGTGGAGTCGACTATCTGGTCAATGCGGGGGAGCGGAAATGGATCCTGCGGGCAGGCCTTGTTGAGGTTGGTGAAGTCGACGCACATGCGCTCCTTTCCTCCCTTTTTTGGCACAACGACTGGATTAGCCAGCCAATCAGGGTAGCGGACCTCGCGGATAACTCCTGCCGCCTCTAGCTTTCGAGTCTCTTGAACAATGAAAGCCTGTTTCTCAGTAGACTGCCGCCTTGCCTTCTACTTCACGGGGCGCACATTGGGGCACACGTTGAGGTGATGCTCAATCACTTCCCTTGGGACCCCTGCTAACTGATCAGGTTCCCACGCGAACACCTTCTTGTTCGCATGCAGGAACCTGATCAGGGCCTTCTCCTACTCAGGCTCCAGGTTGGCCCCTATGGTGAAGGTGGCGCTAGTGGACCCGTCCTCGTCGACTGGTACCTGCTTGGTTTCCGCCTTGTCTTGGGTGAACAACTGCTTCTTTTTAGTCGGCGCAGCCCCCTTGGGCTCAAGGGTATCAGTGCTAGTGGGCTGCGCCACCACAGCCGCCCTGAAAACAAGCTGGAGCACCTGCAGCGCATCCTTTGTGTCTCCTGACACGGTGAGGACGCCGCTGCTCCCAGGCATCTTCATGAGGTTGTACGCCGGGTGAGTTGCTTCCATCAACCGAGCCAAGGCCGGATAGCCAAGGATGGCGTTTTAGGGGAGGACAACAGAGGCGATGTCGAAGTCGATTAGCACCGTGCGGAAGTTGTCGCAGGTGCCGAAGGTCACTGGGAGGCGGATCTGTCCCAAGGAGGCGGTGGAACCGGCTCCGACGCCCGAGAAAGGCCTGCTAGGTTGGAGACGCTCCAGCGGCACGTGGAGGAGGCTGAAGGCCTCCACCGAGAGCACGTTGAGGCCGGCACCACCGTCGATGAGGGTCCTGGTGACGGCCACTTGGCAGATGGTGGGGGTGCACAGCATCGGGAGCACACCCGAACCAATGGGGTTGAAGGGGTGGTCCTCCGAGTCGAAGGTTAGATCGGCCTCGGGCGCCACCCAACCCCGGAGGGGGGGGGGGGCTTCTCAGCGCTTGGAGGCGGTGCTGATCCGGCGGGTGAACGACTTGACGTGATGGCTCGAGGGTGGCGCCTGGGAGCCACCCAGGATAGCTGCGACGACGGGCGGCGCTGGTGTGGCGAAACGGGAGAGGAAGAGTTCACGCAGCTCCTCCCAGGAGGTGACAGAGGCCGTCGGTAGGTGGAGGAGCGACGCGCGCGGGACGCCGGTGAGGGCCATGGGTAACCAGTTGGCCATCACCCGGTCATCGCCCCCGGCTCTGAGGACGGCCTCCTCGTACGCCAGCAGGAAAATCATCGGGTCCGTCGCGCCGTCGTAGCGCGGCGGCATCTCGGGCCTGAACTTGCGCGGCCACTACACCTGTCGCAAGGCGGGGGCCAAGGCCCGGAGCCCCCTGGCCCCAGTGTCGGCATCCGTTGCTGGAGCGGGCGGTGCGTTGTCCGCCATTAGGGCGGGATGCGATGTCGGGGGAGAGCGGGTCATCAGGAGGGAGGACTCCGACGCATCCCTACCTGGCGCGCCAAATGTCGGATTTCAGGTTCCGGCAGACCCTTGAGGTTCGAACACTAGGGTGCGCGCGGAGATCTCTCCCCTACCGATCTACGTCCAATCTCCTCACGTGATCTAAGCTAGAAACAACGAACAACACAAGGGACACGAGGTTTATACTAGTTCGGGCCACCGTTGTGGTGTAATACCCTACTCTAGTGTGTGGTGTGGTGGATTGCCTCAGGGGCTGATGATGAACAGTACAAGGGAAGAACAGCCTCGTGAGAGGTGTTCTTGAGCTGGTGCGATAAACTGCTAGGGTGAGTTCAGTCGCCTCTCTCTCTATCTCTCTTTTTCGGTCCCCCCTCCTCTGTTTTCCCTCTACTTTGTGGTGGCTAGCTCTATTTATAGAGGCCCTGGGCCTCTCCCCAAATAACGAGCGGGAAGGGCGCCAACAATTGGCCATTTTGAAGGGGAACATTTAGTACAAGTTATCCTGACCAAAGGTGGTCTTCGGCTGCCAAAAGTACTGGTGATGACGCCGTCTTGGGCTCCACGGTGACCTCAGTCCCGTCGCTCTGCTGGTCTTGGTCTCGTTGCACCGGAATGGTAACCTTTGCCCAATGCCTTGGCCTGTGCTTACCCCCTTTGCACCAAAGGGGAAACAAGGACACTGCGCAGGCCGGCGCCCGCCTGGTCTCGAACGTCATGGCTTGCATCACAGGCTCCTCGCGAGGTACCCCTGCCTTGATCTCTCCGCCTCCTCGCAAGCCTGCCTGACGAGGCTGCCTCTAAGGAAGGTTCCTGTCGTCCACCCCGCGAGGCTTGGCCCCTTGCAAGGGTCTTGAGCTTGAGCTGATGAAGATGGGCCGCGCTGGGCCCCCACTTGAGCCACGCCGCAGGCAGGCAAGTCTGGGGACCCCCGTTCCCAGAACACCGACAGAATGGCTCGCCTGCCACCTCAGCCAAGAAAAGCCAAAGTCCATGGCAGCCCTCACGGCACTCATGACCCTCTTTTGTGCGGGCGAGGATAGTTGGCTGGCCCGTAGTGAAAACAATGCAAGCGACGCCGACACCCCTGAAGCTAAAAATAGCAACGACAAGTCTCGACGCAACAGGCACAAACGTCGAAATAACAATGATAACACCGAGGATACGGTGGTCAATGCCGGATTCAGTGGCTCTAAGCCTGGTCAGCGAAAGAAACCGTTCAAAAAGAACAATTTGGGCCCATGTAGCCTGGACCGCATACTCGATCGTCCGTGCCAGATTCATGGCACCTCAGACAAACCACCCAATCAGACCAACATATATTGTTGGGTTTTTAAACAGGTCGGCAAGTTAAATGCCGAAAACAAGGATAAGGGATTGCAAAGCGAAGACGATGACGAGGAGCCCCGGGCGCCGAACACAGGGAGACATAAGAAGTTCCCTCCGCAGGTCAAAACGGTAAACATGATATACGCTACCCACATCCCCAAGAGGGAGCACAAACGCGCGCTCAGGGATGTCCACGCGATAGAGCCAGTCGCCCCAAAATTTAATCCATGGTCGTCATGCCTGATCACTTTTGATCGCCGGGATCATCCGACCAGTATCCGTCATGGCGGTTCAGCCGCACTAGTCCTAGACCCAATAATCGATGGGTTCCACCTGATGTGAGTCCTGATGGACAATGGCAGTAGCCTCAACTTACTCTGTCAGGATACAATGCGCAAAATGGGCATTAACCTGGTTCAGGGGCTACTAAGGGAGTCCTGGACTAAGGGGTCCTCGGGTGTCCGATCTATTGGATATGGGCCGGACTGATGGGCCGTAAGGATAGAAAGACCGAAGACTCCACCCGTGTCCGGATAGGACTCTCCTTGGCGTGGAAGGCAAGCTTGGCAGCCAACTATGAAGATTCCTTTCTCTGTAATCGAGCTTGTGTAACCCTATATCCCCCCCAGTGTCTATATAAACCGGAGGGCTAGGTCCATAGATAGGCCGAATCCTTATAATCATAGCCAGGTTAGACTCTTAGGGTTTAGCCATTACAATCTCGTGGTAGATCAACTCTTGTAATACTCATATTCATCAAGATCAATCAAGTAGGACGTAGGGTATTACCTCCATAGAGAGGGCCCGAACCTGGGTAAAACATTCTGTCCCCCATCTCCTGTTACCATCGATCCTAGACGCACAGTTCGGGACCCCCTACCCAAGATCCACCGGTTTTGACACCGACAACGGGCGGTACCGCGGACTCTCTCTCTTCTCACATGCGATTCACTTGCGCATTAAAAGGGGGGCTCCTGAGCATCGCAACCCAGGAGCTCTTACTGGCTCTCCAGCCCTCACCCCATGGCCTTGTCCACGGCATCGCGACCTAGCATACCAGCGGCGGCTGAGCACGCTCGAGGGCCGGGACCTGAGGACGTAGAGCACATAGAAGAGCATGGAGAAGAGGGGGAGGCTCATACGGGCCTAACCTAGCTACCCAACAGTGACCGGCATGCAAGTCTGGTGCAACATGAGGAACCAGCTCCGGAATGCGAAGATAAGTCTCGCGCCTGGATCAACCCAGCGCTATGGCATAAGACCCTCGCCTTTCGCTGCCCTGCTACGGCAGCGTCGCCTCCCTTTCCCATCCTCAGGTAGCTGCTTGCGCGCTAAAGGGGACCTCTTGAGCATCACGCCTCAGGAGCTCTTATAGGACCTCGGTCCGCTCACCTCTAAGCCTTGACCATGGCATCGCGACCTGGCATACCAGCGACGGCTGCAGCCTGCCTGGGGACCGGGACCTGTAGGCGTAGAGCACCGAGCTGCCACGGGATTGGAAAGGGGAGACCGAGCCTTAGTAGGACATGCGTTCACAAATTTTCATGAAAAGGGTAATATCAACAAAAGACATCACAGACCTTTTACACGCCCCCACGGGGCCCGTTTCAATTCCTCGCAGGGAACAAGAAAGAAGGGAGTTCCTAGGAGCTCTATCTACACACGCCGAACGTCACCGACACCATCATCAACAGTGGACCTCCGGAGGCCGGCGCCAACCCCATCCAGATCAGCGACGGTGGTAGCCGGATGCTGCACCCTTGCTCCGGGCCCGGCGGGAGCTCGGGGGCACATAGCTATCTTCACTTGTCTCCAGAGTCTCGATGAGCTCGGGAGAGTCGCTGGACCACCAGGAGTCACCACTGTCGCTCTAGGAGCTGCTGGCGAGCCCAGGGGCAGGGTCGGCGTTGGCCGCTGCGCCGTCCTGACGACCCTGCTCAGGGCAGCACTCCAAGTGGCGGCCTTCCTCGTCGAAGACCTTGAAGAACATCATGGAGGTGCCGTCGTACCTGAAGTGGATGGTGACGGCGCCTTCCACACGGTGCTAACTCTTGAGCACTGCGTTGCATTTCCTTGAAGAGGAAAGGATGATGCAGCAAAGTAGCGTAAGTATTTCCCTTAGTTTTTGAGAACCAAGGTATCAATCAAGTAGGAGGTTGCGCGCGAGTCCCTCGTACCTGCACACAAAAAAAATAACTCCTCGCAACAAACGCGATAAGGGGTTGTCAATCCCTTCAAGGTCACTTACGAGAGTGAGATCTGATAGATATGATAAGATAAAAATTTTGGTATTTTTATGATAAAGATTTAAAGTAAAATAAAAGCAAGGTAAAAAATCAAAGGAAATAACTAAGTATTGGAAGATTAATATGATGAAGATAGACCCGGGGCCCATAGGTTTCACTAGTGGCTTCTCTCAAGAGCATAAGTATTTTACAGTGGGTGAACGAATTACTGTTGAGCAATTGACAGAATTGAGCATAGTTATGAGAATATCTAGGTATGATCATGTATATAGGCATCACATCCGAGACAAGTAGACCGACTCCTGTCTGCATCTACTACTATTACTCCACTCATCGACCACTATCCAGCATGCATCTAGAGTATTAAGTTCATGAAAACAGAGTAACGCCTTAAGCAATATTATATGATGTATAGGGATAAATTCATGCAATATGATAAAACCCCATCATGTTATCCTCGATGGAAATAATACAATACGTGCCTTGCTGCCCCTACTGTCACTGGGAAAGGACACCGCAAGATTGAACCCAAAGCTAAGCACTTCTCCCATTGCAAGAAAGATCAATCTAGTAGGCCAAACCAAACTAATAATTCGAAGAGACTTGCAAAGATAACCAATCATACATAAAAGAATTCAGAGAAGATTCAAATATTGTTCATAGATAATCTTGATCATAAACCCACAATTCATCGGTCTCAACAAACACACCGCAAAAAGAAGGTTACATCGAATAGATCTCCACAAGAGAGCGGGAGAACATTGTATTGAGATCCAAAAAGAGAGAAGAAGCCATCTAGCTAATAACTATGGACCCAAAGGTCTGATGTAAACTACTCACACTTCATCGGAGAGGTTATGGTGTTGATGTAGAAGCCCTCCGTGATGGATGCCTCCTCCGGCGGAGCTTCGGAACAGGCCCCAAGATGGGATCTCGTGGATATAGAAAGTTACGGCGGAGGAATTAGGTTTTTGGCTTCGTTTATGATCGTTTGGGGGTACGTAGGTATATATATGAGGAAGGAGTACGTCGGTGGAGCAACAGGGGGCCCGCGACGGTGGAGGGCGCGCCTGGGGAGGGGGGGTAGGCGCGCCCCCTACCTCGTGGCTTCCTCCTTTATTTCTTGACGTAGGGTCCAAGTCTCCTGGATCATGTTCATTTCGAAAATCACGTTCCCGAAGGTTTCACTCCGTTTGGACTCCGTTTGATATTCCTTTTCTGCAAAACTATGAAATAGGAAAAAAAACAATACTTCTGGGCTGGGCCTCCGGTTAATAGGTTAGTCCCAAAAATAATATAAAAGTGGATAATAAAGCCCAATAATGTCCAAAATAGTAGATAATATAGCATGGAGCAATCAAAAATTATAGATACGTTGGAGACGTATCAAGCATCCCCAAGCTTAATTTCTGCTCGTCCTCGAGTGGGTAAATGATAAAAACAGAGTTTTTGATGCGGAGTGCTACTTGGCATAATTTTAATGTAATTCTTCTTAATTGTGGTATGAATATTCAGATCCGAAAGATTCAAGATAAAAGTTCATATTGACATAAAAATAATAATACTTCAAGCATACTAACTAAGCAATTATGTCTTCTCAAACTAACATGGCCAAAGAAAGTTCATCCCTACAAAATCATATAGTTTACTCATGCTTCATTTTCGTCACACAAGAATGATCTCATCATGCACAACCCCAATGACAAGCCAAGCAATTGTTTCATACTTTAGTAATCTCAAACCTATAAACTTTCACGCAATATATGAGCGCGAGCCATGGACATAGCACTATGGGTGGAATAGAATATGATGATGGGGGTTATGTGGAGAAGACAAAAAAGGAGAAAGTCTCACATCAACGAGGCTAATCAATGGGCTATGGAGATGCCCATCGATTGATGTTAATGCAAGGAGTAGGGATTTCCATGAAACGGATGCACTAGAGCTATAAATGTATGAAAGCTCAACAAAAGAAACTAAGTGGGTGTGCATCCAACTTGCTTGCTCATGAAGACCTAGAGCACTTGAGGAGGCCCATTGTTGAAATATACAAGCCAAGTTCTACAATGAAAATTCCCACTATTATATGAAAGTGACAAAACAAAAGACTCTCTATCATGAAGATTATGGTGCTACTTTGAAGCACAAGTGTGGCTAAGGATAGTAGCATTGTCCCTTCTCTCTTTCTCTCTCTTTTTTTGGCCTTCTCTTCCTTTTTATGGCCTTTATCTTCATCTTTTTAATTCCTCACTTGGGACAATGCTCTAGAAAATGATGATCATCACACTTCTATTTATTTACAACTCAATGATTACAACTCGATGCTAGAACAAGAGATGACTCTATATGAATGCCTCTGGTGGTGTACCGGGATATGCAATGAACCAAGAGTGACATGTATGAAAGAATTATGAATGGTGGCTTTGCCACAAATACTATGTCAACTACATGATCATGCTAAGCAATATGATAATGATGAATGTGTCATGATAAACGGAATGGTGGAAAGTTGCATGGCAATATATCTCGGAATGGCTATGGAAATGCCATAATAGGTAGGTATGGTGGCTGTTTTGAGGAAGATATAAGGAGGTTTATGTGTGAAAGAGTGTATCATATCATGGGGTTTAGATGCGCCGGCGAAGTTTGCACCAACTCTCAATGTGAGAAAGGGCAATGCACGGTACCGAAGAGGCTAGAAATGATGGAAGGGTGAGAGTGCGCATAATCCATGGACTCAACATTAGTCATAAAGAACTCACATACTTATTGTAAAAATCTACAAGTCATCAAAAATCAAACACTATGCGCATGCTCCTAGGGGGGTAGATTGGTAGGAAAAGACCATCGCTCGTCCCCGACCGCCACTCATAAGGAGGACAATCAAAGAACACCTCATGTTTCAAATTTGTTGCATAACGTTTACCATACATGCATGCTACGGGACTTGCAAACTTCAACACAAGCATTTCTCAAATTCACAACTACTCAACTAGCACGACTTTGATATTATTACCTCCATATCTCAAAACAATCATGAAGCATCAAACTTCTCTTAGTACTAAAAACACTCATAAGAAATTTTTACTAATCTTGAAAACATAGCATATTAGGATAATTAAAGCAAATTACCATGCTATTTAAGACTCTCAAAATAATCTAAGTGAATCATGAGAGATCAATAGTTTCTATAAAAAAATCCACCACCGTGCTCTAAAAGATATAAGTGAAGTACTACAACAAAACTATATAACTCAAAAAATATAAGTGAAGCACATAGAGTATTCTAACAAATTCCAAATCATGTATGGCTCTCTCAAAAGTTGTGTACAGCAAGGATTATTGTGGTAAACTAAAAATAAAAGACTCAAATCATACAAGACGCTCCAAGCAAAACACATTTCATGTGGTGAATAAAAATATAGCTCCAAGTAAAGTTACCGATAGAAGTAGACGAAAGAGGGGATGCCTTCCGGAGCATCCCCAAGCTTTGGCTTTTAGGTGTCCTTAGATTATCTTGGGGGTGCCATGGGCATCCCCAAGCTTAGGATCTTTCCACTCCTTGTTCCATAATCCATCAAATCTTTACCCAAAACTTGAAAACTTCACAACACAAAACTTAAAGTAGGAAATCTCGTGAGCTCCGTTAGCGAAAGAAAACAAAATACCACTTCAAGATACTGTAATTAAATCATTCTTTATTTATATTGGTGTTAAACCTACTGTATTCCAACTTCTCTATGGTTTATAAACTATTTTACTAGCCATAGATTCATCAAAATAAGTAAACAACACACGAAAAACAGAATCTGTCAAAAACAGAACAGTCTGTAGTAATCTGTAACTAGAGCAAGATATGGAACCACAAAAATAATAAAATAAATTTCTGGACGTGAGGAATTTATCTATTAATCATATTCAAAAATAATTAACTAAATAGCACTTTCCAAATAAAAATGGAAGTTGTTCTCGTGAGCGCTAAAGTTTCTGTTTTTTACAGCAAGATATCAAGACTTTCCCCGAGTCTTCCCAACGGTTCTACTTGGCACAAACACTAATTAAACACAAAAAACACAAACAAAACAGAGGCTAGATAAATTATTTATTACTAAACAGGAGCGAAAAACAAGGAATAAAAATAAAATTGGGTTGCCTCCCAACAAGCGCTATCGTTTAACGCCCCTAGCTAGGCATAAAAAGCAATGATAGATCTAGGTATTGCCATCTTTGGTAGGCAATCCATAAGTGTCTCTCATAATAGATTCATAAGGTAATTTAATTTTCTTTCTAGGAAAGTGTTCCATGCCTTTCCTTAACAGAAATTGGAATCTAATATTTCTTTCCTTCATATCAATAATTGCACCAATCGTTCTAAGGAAAGGTCTACAAGAATAATAGGACATGAAGGATTGCAATCTATGTCAAGAACAATAAAATCTACGGGCACATAATTCCTATTTGCGGCAATGAGAACATCATTGATTCTTCCCATTGGTTTCTTAATAGTGGAATCCACAAGGTGCAAGTTTAAAGAGCAATCATCAAAATCACGGAAACCTAACAAATCACACAAAGTCTTTGGAATCGTGCAAGCACTAGCACCCAAATCACATAAAGCATAGAACTCATGATCTTTAATCTTCATTTTAATAGTTGGTTCCCACTCATCATAAAGTTTTCTAGGGATAGAAACTTCCAACTCAAGTTTTTCTTCATAAGATTTCATCAAGGCATCAACGATATGTTTAGTAAACGCTTTATTTTGACTATAAGCATGAGGAGAATTTAGCACGGATTGCAACAAGGAAATACAATAAATTAAAGAGAAATTTTCATAATTAAATTTGTTGAAATCCAAAATAGTGGGTTTAGCAACATCTAGGGTTTTAATTTCTTCAATCCCACTTTCATCAAATTTAGCATCAAGATCTAAAAACTCCAAATTTTTGGAACGCCTTCTATGTAACACCCTTGATGCGACTATAGCTCCCACGTGTCGAGGCACGACTTAGAGACATAATCGCATTGAAGGCATATGTCGCAAGTTAGGCAATCTTCACAACATCCCATGTAATATGAATAATAAAGGGGAGATAACATAGTTGGCTTACACTCGCCACGTCAATCAAGAACATAAATAACATTACATCATCCAACACACTCATGGCCCGACTACGGCGCCAAAATAAAGAGAACACAACCTGCGACAACGGTCCCAATCACCCCCAACTGGGCACCACTACTGATCATCGGGAAAGGAAACGTAGTATCATTGAGAGTCTTCGTCGAACTCCCACTTGAGCTCGTACTCGTCACCTGGAGCGGAATCACCTGGACCTGCATCTGGAGTTGTAGTATCTGTGAGCCACAGGGACTCAGCAATCTCGCACCCTCGCGATCAAGACTATTTAAGCTTATAGGAAGGGTAAGGCAAATATATGTGGAGCTGCAGCAAGCGACTAGCATATATGGTGGCTAACTTATACGCAAAAGAGAGCGAGAAGAGGAGGCAAAGCACGAGCGAGAGTCTAAAGGAACAACCTGCGCAAGCATAACTCCAACATCGTGTCCACTTCCCGGACTTCGCCGAGAAGAGGCCATCACGGTAACACACTCAGTTGATTCATTTTAATTAATTAAGTTTCAAGTTGTCTACAACCGGACATTAACAAATTCCCATCTGCCCATAGCTGCGGGAACGACTTTCGAAAGTTCAATCCCTACAGAGGAGTCCCAACTTAGCCCATGACAAGCTCTCACGGTCAACGAAGGAAAAGAACTCCTCCCAAGACGTTCCGATCAGACTCGGTATCTCGGTAACTCAAGACACTTCGACAGGTTAAAACAAGACCAGCAACACCGCCCGAATGTGCCGACAAATCCCGATAGGAGCTGCACATATCTCGTTCTCAGGGCACACTCAGATAGGTCAAGCTACGAGTAAAACCAACCCTCAACTTTCCCCGAGGTGGCCCCGCAGGCTGCCCGGTTCGGACCAACACTCAGAGGGAGCACTGGCCCGGGGGGGGGGTTAAAATAAGATGACCCTTGGGCTCCGGTAACCCAAGGGAAAAAGAGGCTAGGTGGCGAATGGTAAAACCAAGGTTGGGCATTGCTGGAAAAGCTTTAAACAAGGCGAACTATCAAGGGGTTCCCATTATAACCCAACCGCGTAAGAAACACAAAATCCGGGAACATAACACCGATATGACGGAAACTAGGGCGGCAAGAGTGGAACAAAACACTAGGCGAGAGGCCGAGCCTTCCACCCTTCACCAAGTATATAGATGCATTAAGATAACATGGCAACATAATGATATCCCAACAAGTAAATAAAAGATGTTCCAACAAGGAACGGCCTCCAATCTTCACCTGCAACTATCAACGCTATAAGAGGGGCTGAGCAAAGCGGTAACATAGCCAATCAACGGTTTGCTAGGACAATGGTGGGTTAGAGGTTTGACATGGCAATTTGGGAGGTTGACAAGCAAAAGGTAGGCATCGTAGCATTGGCATAGCAAAAGAGCGAGCAAACTAGCATAGCAAAGATAGTAGTGATTTCGAGGGTATGATCATCTTGCCTGCACAGTTGTCAGAATTGATTGGATCCTCACAAGCAAACTCAACGGGCTCCTCGGTAGTGAACTCGTCTCCCGGCTCTACCCAAACAAGACAAACAAGCAACAAGGATACAATCAACCACGTGCAAACTCAATCAACACGATGCAAAGATGATATACTATGCGGAATGCGATGCGGGATGCAAAATGCAAGATATGACAGGAAATGCATGAACCTGGCCTCAACTTGGAATTCCAAGGGTGCCACTGGAAAGATGAGATGAAATCGCTTGAAAACGATATAAAGAACGCCGGAATCGGAGTTACGGTTTGGAAATGGCAAGCGTTTCAAAAATGACACCGGTCTGCGATTTACAGCAAGTAGGCATCTAAATGCAATGAGAAGAACATGCTACAGCACCCAAACATGACAACAAAATGCATGGCAGGGATGCACACAAGATGCTTAACAAAAGACTAGCACTGAGCTACGGCCAATTCATCCATTATGTGGTTCAAACAAGCATGTCAAAAACGCAAATGCAAAACAGATTTCAGACTTAGTGAAATTAACACTTGTCTGAAATTTCAGATCACAAAGCCCTCTTCGGAGCAGCAAAACAACATGATACATGACCTGATTAAGACAAGTAAGAACATGGCATGGAGCTACTCAACAAGCTTAACAAAAGACCCAAAGTGACCTGGGGCCAAAAGGGTTCACAAAATATACTAACAAGCCCACGAACATAGCTAAAACACAATCAGTTTTTAGACTTAGTGAAAACTGAGACATGCTGAAATATAGCTCACGAAGGCATGTAAACGAGCTCGATGCACTCACTACGGTGCAAGTCATGGCAAGGCAAGCATATAACCATTAAGAAGGCACAAAAATCTAGCTAGACATGGCAAGAACAATGGCATAGCATGCACGGATTAACTACAATAGCATCGGCAAAATCGCAAATGAGTTGACGATCTGCCCAGATTCACCACGAAGCAAAAGTAGAGCTTGATTGACTCAAGCTAGGGTGCTCCATAATTGCAAGTAAAGGCATGGATGGATAGAGCATAACATGATTAACAAAACTCCTTTACTGATCATCCTCAAAAGAGGCACGGATCACTAGGAAACAAGCTGAACATATGGCACCATGAACTAAATAATCCCAGACTTAGTGAAAACTACTGTCCCTGAAAACAGATTTACCGGGTGCCTCACTTTGCAAGCTTGCACAAGTCACCACACACATCCTAAAAATTCATGGGTTGCACCTCTGGAAAGAAGACAAAATCCTTAGCAAAACATATGAAGGACTCACAGGCATAGCATGCACACAACAATCATGGCAAAAATGACAAAAGTCTAAGATGAACTAGCAGATCTGACAATTAACTCACGAAGCCTCCTTCTAACAGCATTTCGGGCATCAAGATGAGCTCAAATGAAAATGATGCAATGGAATGAAATGATGTACTCGTCGAGACGAACATTTTGATATACTATATGTCCAAAACGTATCTACGGATGCAAAGTTACAGCAGGTCAAAGATCGCATAAAAAATTAGGGTTCGGAGGGAAAAAAAATCAACCGAGGGGATATTTCCAGATCTAGATCCGGCATGGATTTCGAGGATCGCCGGGGTTGAAGACGACGGCGGCCGGAGTTGGAGGGGTCGCTGGACTTGGCGAGGCACGCCGGCCGGTGAGGGAGGCGGCGGCAAGGGGCGGCGGCGGCAAGGCCCGGCCGCGGTGGGGCGCGGTGGC
>NC_041392.1:286018399-286062123 GCF_002162155.2 Triticum dicoccoides | reverse complement strand
GCGGCCCGGATCGGCGGCGCGGGGGCCGGCTTTGGGCCTTCGGGCCCGGCGGCGGCCGGCTGGTGGCGGCGCCACGTGGCATGACGTGGTTGGCTGCGGCGGCGGGGCGGACACGTCCGGCCCGAATCGGACGTTGTCCGGCGGCGGCGGAGAGGTTTTTTTTAGGGTTTCGTGGGGGAGGAGATCCGAAAACGGAGGGGGTGTATTTATAGGCATAAGGGGAGCTAGGAGAGTCCAAATGAGGTGCGGTTTTCGGCCACACGATCGTGATCGAACACTCTAGGACATGGAGCAGAGTTTGGTGGGTTTTGGGCCAAATTGGAGGAGTGTTGGGCTGCAACACACACGAGGCCTTTTCGGTCCCTCGGTTAACCGTTGGAGTATCAAACGAAGTCCAAATGGTACGAAACTTGACAGGCGGTCTACTGGTAGTAAAACAAGGCCGCATGACAAGTTTCGGTCCAATCCGGAAATGTTTAAACTCCACACACGAAAGAAAGCCAGAAATGACCACCGGAGGAGAACGAAGCGCCGGAATGCAAAACGGACAACGGGGAAAAAGGTCGAATGCATGAGACAAACACGTATGCAAATGCAATGCACATGATGACATGATATGAGATGCATGACAAAGAAAAGAACACACGGAGACAAAGACCCGAACCCGAGAAATAAATATAACTTAAGGTCGGAAACGGCAAGAGTTGGAGTACAAATTGGGAAAGTTACATCCGGGGTGTTACATTCTAGGTAAAGGTGGATCATATTCAGTCCCATCATTATCAAGATTCATATTGCAAAACAAAGATTTAATAGGGGACACATCAATAACTTTTAAATCTTCATCTTTATTTTCATAGGAAATAGAAGAACATGCTCTTATAAAGGCATGTTTCTTAGCACGCATCCTAGCGGTTCTTTCTTTGCACTCATCAATGGAAATTCTCATGGCTTTGAGAGACTCATTGATATCATGCTTAGGAGGAATAGATCTAAGCTTTAAAGAATCAACATCAAGAGAAATTCTATCAATGTAACTAGCCAAATCATCAACTTTAAGCAATTTCTCTTCAAGCAAAGCATTGAAATTCTTTTGCGAATTCATAAATTCATTAACACTATTCTCAAATTCAGAGGGCATCTTATTGAAATTTCCATAAGAGTTGTTGTAGGAATTTCCATAATTATTAGAGGGATTACTAGGATAAGGCCTAGGATTAAAGTTTCCTCTATACGCGTTGTTACCAAAATTATTCCTACCAACAAATTTCACATACATAGATTCATTATTATTCTCAATCAAAGTAGACAAGGGCATATCATTAGGATCAGAAGAAACACTCTTACTAGCAAATAATTTCATAAGTTCATCCATCTTTCCACTCAAAACATTAATTTCTTCTATCGCATGCACCTTTTTATTAGTAGATCTTTCAGTATGCCATTGAGAATAATTAATCATAATATTATCTAGGAGTTTAGTAGCTTCTCCTAAAGTTATTTCCATAAAAGTGCTTCCCGCGGCCGAATCTAAAAGATTTCTAGAAGCAAAATTCAATCCGGCATAAATTTTTTGTATAATCATCCACAAATTCAAACCATGAGTAGGGCAATTACGTATCATTAATTTCATCCTCTCCCAAGCTTGTGCAACATGTTCATGATCAAGTTGCTTAAAATTCATAATATCGCTTCTAAGGGAGATGATCTTAACGGGAGGAAAATACTTAGAGATAAAAGCATCTTTGCACTTGTTCCAAGAATCAATACTATTTTTAGGCAAAGACGAAAACCAAGATTTAGCACGATCTCTAAGCGAAAAAGGAAATAGCTTCAACTTAACAATATCATTGTCTACATCTTTCTTCTTTTGCATATCATACAAATCAACGAAGCTATTTTGATGGGTAGCGGCATCTTCACTAGGAAGGCCGGAAAACGGATCTTTCATGATAAGATTCAGCAAAGTGGCATTAATTTCACAAGATTCATCATCGGTAAGAGGAGCAATCGGAGTGCTAATAAAATCATTGTTGTTGGTATTGGTAAAGTCACACAATTTAGTGTTATCTTGAGCCATTGTGACAAGCAAACAATCCAACACACAAGCAAACAAAAAGCAAGCGGGCAAAAAGAGTCAAATAGAGAAAGAGAGGGAGGATAGAGAGAGAGAGAGGGCAAATAAAACGGCAAGGGTGAAGTGGGGGAGAGGAAAACGAGAGGAAAATTGCAAATAATGTAATGCGGGAGATAAGGGTTCTGATGGGTACTTGGTATGTTGAATTTTGCGTAGACTCCCCGGCAACGGCGCCAGAAATGGCTCATTGTCGGGAGTCAAATATTGACTTGCGCGAACCTCCCCGGCAACGGCGCCAGAAATTCTTCTTGCTAACTCTTGAGCACTGCGTTGGATTTCCTTGAATAGGAAAGGATGATGCAGCAAAGTAGCGTAAGTATTTCCCTCAGTTTTTGGGAACCAAGGTATCAATCCAGTAGGAGGCTACGCACGAGTCCCTCGTACCTGCACAAAACAAATAACTCCTCGCAACCAACGTGATAAGGGGTTGTCAATCCCTTCAAGGTCACTTACGAGAGTGAGATCTAATAGATATGATAAGATAATATTTTTAGTATTTTTATGATAAAGATGCAAAGTAAAATAAAATCAAAGTAAAAAGCAAAGGAAATAACTAAGTACTGGAAGATTAATATGATGAAGATAGACCCGGGGGCCATAGGTTTCACTAGTGGCTTCTCTCAAGAGCATAAGTATTTTACGGTGGGTGAACAAATTACTGTTGAGCAATTGACAGAATTGAGCATAGTTATGCGAATATCTAGGTATGAGCATGTATATAGGAATCACGTCCGAGACAAGTAGACTGACTCCCGCCTGCATCTACTACTATTACTCCACTCATCGACCGCTATCCAGCATGCATCTAGAGTATTAAGTTCATGAAAACAGAGTAACGCCTTAAGCAAGATGATGTGATGTAGAGGGATAAATTCATGCAATATGATAAAAAAACCCATCTTGTTATCCTCGATGGCAACAATGCAATACATGCCTTGCTTCCACTACTGTCACTGGGAAAGGACACCGCAAGATTGAACCCAAAGCTAAGCACTTCTCCCATTGCAAGAAAGATCAATCTAGTAGGCCAAACCAAACTGATAATTCAAAGAGACTTGCAAAGATAACCAATCATACATAAAAGAATTCAGAGAAGATTCAAATATTGTCCATAGATAATCTTGATCATAAACCCACAATTCATTGGTCTCAACAAACACACCGCAAAAAGGAGATTACATCGGATAGATCTCCACAAGAGAGGGGGAGAACATTGTATTGAGATCCAAAAAGAGAGAAGAAGTCATCTAGCTAATAACTATGGACCCGAAGGTCTGAGGTAAACTACTCACACTTCATCGGAGAGGCTACGGTGTTGATGTAGAAGCCCTTCGTGATGGATGCCCCCTCCGGTGGAGCTCCGGAATAGGCCCCAAGATGGGATCTCGTGGATATAGAAAGTTACGACGGTGGAATTAGGTTTTTGGCTCCGTTTCTGATCGTTTGGGGGTACGTAGGTATATATAGGAGGAAGTAGTACGTCGATGGAGCAACAGGAGGCCCACGAGGGTGGAGGGCGCGCCTGGGGGGGGGGGGTAGGTGCGCCCCCCTACCTCGTGGTGTCCAAGTCTCCTAGATCATGTTTGTTCCGAAAATCACGTTCCCGAAGGTTTCATTCCGTTTGCACTCCGTTTGATATTCCTTTTCTGCGAAACACTGAAATAGGCAAAAAAATAGTAATTCTGGGCTGGGACTCCGGTTAATAGGTTAGTCCCAAAAATAATCTAAAAGTGGATAATAAAGCCCAATAATGTCCAAAACAGTAGATAATATAGCATGGAGCAATCAAAAATTATAGATATGTTGGAGGCGTATCACACGGCAGACTCGGGCGACCTCGCCCCACCCACGAGTCATGAAGATCCTCCCAGAGGAGACGGCTTCAACCTCCACTCCAGTCGCCAGGGCATCGCAGTCGGCATGCTGCAACCAAAGCTCGAGGGGGCCCCTCGGCGGCATCTCAGCGCCGAAGAACTGCGGGTAGCAAATCCAAGTGCGCCGAGGCATCGCCCCCACAACACGAATTCGCGCGAGGAGTCCACGGCATGGACCCCTGGGACGACGGTGTGCATCACCGCGGCGCAGCGACCACGGCCCTGGCGCGGGCGGCAGCGCTTGTCGCCCCTCCCTCCAGAACCCACGGCTTGGGCGTACAAGGGCAACGGATACCCCGGAGGTGTCCGCTTGTACCATGGCCACGACACTTCCGGCCTCACGACGATGTCGCGATGATGGGACAGCCTCTTCTTCGGCGGAAGTGGCTCGGGCTCATTAAGGGGAGTCTTGCCCTTCTCCGCAGCTGAGAACCTCCGTATCGCCGCCATAGCCGATGCAACAAGCAGTGAAGGAAGGAAGGAAGAACGAGCAGGAGAAGCAAAGGAAGAGATGGGTGATAGGGGCTCCGCCCCCTCTTCCTATTTATAGCCAAGGGAAGGCCAACCGCCGGCCTCCACTATCTAAGGTAATAATGATCTTTTCTGCATGCAGCAAGGACTCGTCAAGTCGGTCAGTTGACCAGGCAGCGTGAGGAAGAGGAGATGCCCATGTCCAATCAATCGCCACGTGCCAACCATGGCCGCAGGCTGTTGGGGCCCGCGGCGCTCCGCGCTTGCCCTTTGGCTTCGCCACGAAGCCAAGCCCGAGCGGGCCTTGGGCCCGGGGGCTACTGTTGGCGTTCAGGGAACAGGGGTCCCTAGACTTGCCTGCCTGCGTCCCGTGGCGTGGCTCCATCAGCGGCCCTATACGGCCCGTCTTCACCAGCAAACACTCAAGACCCCCACGAGGGGCCAAGCCTCGTGAGGTGGACGACGCAAGACCTCCTCAAGGGCGGCCTCACCAGGATGGCTCGCGAGGGGCGGAGAGATCAAGGCAAGGGACACATCGCGAGGTTCCTGTGACGCAAGCCATGACGACTAGATCCAAGCGGGCGCTAGGCGGGTGCCTGTGCGCGCGGTGTCCTCGTTTCCTCTTTGGTGCTAAAGAGGCAAGCGCAGGCGAGGAGTCCCGAGGCATCAGTCAAAGGTTTCCATATCGGTGCAACAAGACCAAGACGAGCAGGACAGCAGGACGGAGGTCACCGTGGAGCCCAAGACGGCGTCACCACGAGAGCCTTTGGCAGGCGAAGACCACCTTTTGTCAAGATAGCTTGTACTAGCTGTCCCCCTTCAAATTGGCCGTTGTGGGATCCCTTCCCGCTCAATATTTGGGGAGAGGACCCGGGCCTCTATAAATAGGACTAGCCACCACCATAAAAGGGGAGATCGGCTCATCTAGAGAGAGACCATCGACAACCAGAAAAGTTCACCAAGCACAAGAACACCACTCCTCAGGAGGCTGTTCTTCCCTTGTAACTATTCGTCCTCAGCCCAAGAGGCAATCCACCACACCACACCGGAGTAGGGGTATTACACCACATCGGTGGTCCGAACTAGTATAAACTCTTGTGTCTCTTGTTCTTTGGGTTCGTCAAGCTAGGCCGTGAGATCATGATGTGTGCGAGCTAGAGAGGGGGAGAGATCTTTGTGCGCATCCCAGTGCTCGAACGTCAAGGGTTTTGCCGGAACCCGAAATCCGACTAACGTGGTCAACGAACGACATCCATCGGAAGTGGACTGTACGTGGAGAGGCTGACAGCTGGGTCCACGGCCGCACACAAGGAAATGCCTCCTTATTACGCGCAAAATAATGATTCCTCCACCTGACATCTGGGTCCCACCGGAAGGGACTCTGTATTTCGCGAAAAAAACGTTCCCCCCGCTGACAGCTCAGACCCACCAGCTATATCTTCGCAGGCAAGGAAGTGTCTCCTTATTACGCACAAAAAAATGAATACCCCCTGCGTGGGAGGCTGACTTGTGGGCCTACTAAGTTGATGAGGACAGAGGACTTTGTCAACTTAGTCAATATGAACGATTCTAGCTCCAGTGACCGTACGATGTCCATCCAACGGCCGTAGTGCTTCTTCAACCTCTGGTCTTCTTGCTCCAGCTGCCCAAACTTGCGTTGGTCGTGCCACATGCTCCTGCCTCCCGTGGCCAGCTGTGATGCCGCGAGGGCCTCGCCGCCCCCTACTACTCCCACCGCTGGCCAGTCCATCTGCCTCTACTCACCCACACCCCCTGTTATTCTACGGCGACGACAGCCTCACACTGCTGCCGAACCAGTGAACTGTCGTACTCCTCTCCGTGTGGGCTTCCACTTCCACGTCTTCCCCGGCTCCGAGCCGTCCCCTTCCTAGGCCTCGCCGTCGTCCACTGTCGTGGTGCTCTCGGTGCGGTGTGGTCAATGTGGTCAAGGAACAACTTCCATTGGAAGAGTACTGTACGTGCAGAGGTTGACAGCTGGGTCCATGGCCGCAACAAGGAAGTGCCTCCTTATTCCGCGCAAAATAATTATTCCTCCACCTGACAGCAGGGACCCATCGGACGGGCCACCGTATTTTGCGAAAAAATGTTTCCCCCCTGACTGCTGGGACCCACCAGCTAAATCTTCGCATGCAAGGAAGTGCTTGACAGTCGGGACCCACCTGGTCGAAGCGTACGTAGCGTTGTCATTCTGGTCGCGAACGTGTACGTACATACTGGTCGATGTAGAGGCACGCACGTGTCGTAGTAGGGGCGCGCACGTGTGGTAGTAGCGGCGCGCACATAGCATGTACACGTACGTACAGCGGCCATGGTGCAAGACAGTAAATACGGCCACGTACGTACATACGGGTGGGGTATCGAACGCCTACTCGTGCATACGTACGACCAGGGCTCGTGTACATGGATGTGGCTGGGTCGGAACGGAGAAACTGCGTCGTCGTCGTGTTCATGGGGAGGCAACGAAATGCGTCATCTTCATCGGGAGGCAATGGAACGCGTGCTGTTCATCGGGAGCCAACCGACTTAGATGGAACAGGCGATGGAAACGAGGCCTGGCGTACCGCAGAACGGAGGAAACGACCTTGTGTTCGACCGTCCATGGAGGAAACGGGATCCTGTTCATTGGGAGGGGTCTGGCGTACTGGAAAATGGAAGAAACGGACCTCCTATGGTCGAAACGGGGTCCCGTTGATTAGGAGGGGTGTGGCATACCGCAAAACGGAGGAAACGGACTTGTGTCGGAGCGCTACGGTCTAAACGGGGGGTCCTGTTCATTGGGAGGGGTGTGGCGTACCACAAAACGAGACTCCACGGGATACTGTTATCTCCACCGTCGACCTCCTCCAGCCTCCATGGGATACTATTCATCCACCGTCGACCTCCTCCAGCCTCCACCTGCGACTGTTCATCCACGGGCTCCTGTTCATCCAGCCTCCACCGGCTACTGTTCAACCAGCCCTCTCCACGGGGTCCTTTTTAACCACCCCTCCACGAGCTACTGTTCATCCAGCCCTCCACCGGCTACTATTCAACCAGCCCTCCACCAGCTATTGTTCAACCAGCCCTCCACGGGGTCCTGTTCATCCAGCCTTCACGGGGTCCTGTTCATCCACCGGCTCGATTGATCGGGGTATTGTTCATCCAGCGGCAACAGCCTCTACTACCACGGGTTCCTGTTCATCCAACCCCCATCGGGAACTGTTCATCCAAACCCCCAACAATGCTCACTGTTCATCCAGAGGCAACATCGATCGGCTTCAGTTAGCAGCAGTAGCGAAGGAATCGCTCGATCGGGTTCAGTTAACAGCCATCGATTGATCGCTCGGGTTCAGTAACGTGTAGCCTGCAGTGCAACCGCTCGGGTTCAGTAAGAGCCCAACGCCTTGCTCGGGTTCAGTTAGAGCACAATGCCTCGCACACACGCGCGTACATACGAGGGAAACGCGCATCGCTCGGCCCCCGACCAGCCACTGTAACCGGGAACTCCCCGATATTTTCCTCGCCCTCGCTTCTACCATGGTTTTTTCTGTCATGGATGGCCCAAAGAATGTCGTGCAACTGCGTCTCCGGCCCGCCCAGGACAAAAATCCCATTTTCTGTCATGATTTTTTTCATAGAAGTAGGACCCACAACATCTATGATGATACCGGGTTTTGTCACAATTATTGTCATAGCAGTGTCATAAGTATGACAGAAAAAAAATTGTTCGGCCTAAAATGTCACGGATATGTCTTTTTTTTGTAGTGAAAGGAAGGAAGGTGTCGAGGCAATGAAGCACCCAAAGTTTTTGTGCAGTTCCACCAAAATCGAGCATCCTTGTTGGCACATATATTGAGAGAGTGAGATTACTGTAATACTGGAACTAGTTGATGAAACGTACACTAACAAATAGAAGCACCCTCATTATCTTAGTGGGTAAAGTTAGCACCATAGTAGTCTTTCTTAAAGAGAGGTACTAGTTTATTTAATCAGTGCCAATTAGCTCAACACTCAAAGCATTGCCATGTATCATAGGTTGCAAAACTTTAACGTGCAAAGATAAAGGAGTTTCTCATGACAGTACCACGATACAAATAGAGATGGCAGCAAACTAATATGGATGAAGGCCTTAGGCCGGTACCAACCTGAGCAAAAAAGCTTATTCATGTAGTACAAGAAGAGATGATAAAGCACTCACCGGAATCACTCAATAGTATATATTTTTGTGCACTTCAAATGTATGGTTGAAATCACTCTTGTTTACCAATGCTGAGATTATATCGAAAGATTATCAAGAACTTCCAGCAGAGTTAAAGCACTGGCTGGGATACAGTTCACTGTATTGTCTTGTGTAGTTCCACTAAAATGTATGATTGGCACAACATGATCCCTGTTTGCACAAGTAGGAACAAGGCAAAACCTTCATTAGCTTAGTGATAATGGATAGAAAGACATTAGCATAATACTCTAACAGTAGCATCATATTCATGATGGACAATACGCAAAACATTGCCTCATTGAACCAAGGCAATAAATTGACATGCAAAACAATACAACTATTATGTCATGACACTACCAAGATTCCCTCCCTACTCCACCACATGATTCACCTCCACAGACAAACATACACATGTACATGATTCAACATAGGATGCTACTAAAGATTTGTTTAACTCCGACAGGAAAATTATGCAGCAATAAATTAGTGGTACTTAAGTACTCCTAATTAATTAAGTGACCTTGTAGGAGAGACAACAGAAGTGGAAGGGCTCCCTGGAGGATCGTCTCACATGTAAGGTAGACGTTACCGGAGCCCTTGGATGGCCTCGACTGAGGCCTCGGGCTTCAGCAAGATCACCTTGGCACTTTTTATTCTTCTTCTTCCTCCTCTTCATGCTTTGTTTCTCTTTCTCCTCACTAGTTGGTGAAACCAAGTACATGATTGGCCTTCTATTTCAGAATTGGTTTTGTCAGTGAGGGAGTACGAGTGTAATAGTAAACAATAGCATTATTTTCTCATGGCAGTCATAAAATAGAGATGAACACATGCATTAAATATCATTCTTACCTAAAGGAAGGTTATGGTGCCAATATGGATGATGAGGATTGGAACAAAGATCTCACTTTGTGCAGTTCCACCGAAATGAACCAACTATTCCATTCTGACATTCTAGTTAAATAACACAAAATCCACTTCTTTTAAGAAGTGTTTTGTGCAGTGCACCAAAAGGTCACAACAGCAACCAGGTGAAATGGATATCCTTGTTTGCACAAAAAGCTACAGAGGAAACAGTCAGAGTATCAAACAATTATAGGCAAAAACATTTGGCTAAACTTGTCATGGCTTATAACAGTGGCATGGCTTCATTTTACCAGGGGCATTAGATTAAGAACAACTAAATATTTGGTATAAGTGCATGGGACAGTGGGTGCACCAGCAGTCCAGCACCATGTACCTAAACTATGGCATAAAGTGGTGATTCAGAGTTTGTTGCCCCGAGAAACAAACATCCAAGAAACATACCTGGGTTGGTCCCATTTTTGTTCACTCTAGCCACCTACTCCTATGTGTGGATAGCAAATCTAGTCCTGGTCATTCCACTGTGTATAGAGTTTCCCCTATATTTCCCTTTTCGACCAAGAGACCGGTTGGATGACCAGTCTGTACTACTTTCACCCCCTTCCCTTCTTGTTTGTACCAAGTCCGATGTATATACTAAATTCCCCACCCCACTTTATTTCTTGTTTGAACCAAGTACAAGATTCGACTCCATGAAGTAGCTTTACCTCTAACAATAGAAGAACAAAATAGGTGACGTTCGACCATGCGATCGAGAGGAGCTAAGAGGTAGAAAATGATGCACATGCAGCGACATAGAGAGATGGGGAAGTAGAGCTAGGGTTGTTTCGAAGGAAGATATACCTGAAGATCATCGGGATGTGGATAGGTGGGCGGTGGGAGGTCGGATCCGCGCACACTAGGGCAATGACGAAGGGATCGAAGGACCTCCCGCGCTGGTGCTCGGCCAGAGATAACGGTGCGGCCGACAGTGGGTCTCCTCCCTCGTTCTCGACAACAGCATAAACACTGCCCCTCCTCCCCTTCACTCGCGGAGGGGGATACGTCCAGATCTATAACCAATGGTGAGGATAGAAAGACAGTGTTTTTTGAATGGATAAAGACGATGTTACCACCACTATCTTGTTTAGGTCTGGAGAGGATGAGAGTGTGTTAATAGACCAACCCTAGCAAGCAAGCGCGGAGGCTCCGACCTATATATACGTAGTGGGGTAGTTTTCATTTTTCACTCCATCAAAACAATCGTTTAAAATTGTGAATGTGCCAGGTCGCCGTTTTTTTTGAGTTGTTGATTGTTTTTTGAGATAGCTACCCGCTTATTCCAAGTGGTGTTACGATGTGCTAGGTTGCACTTTGTATCGTTCAACTATGGTACAAGACCCTCCATTAAATGAACAACCACCGCCTCGTAAATTTTATGAACAAGCCCACTGCTAAAATTATCGGAAACGTGGGCTGCCCCAACATGCATTATTATTTATATTTTCTATGTGGGAGTATCCTCAAAACAAAATGTGAGAGTACAATATTTATTGGGCCCCTTTGCAATTGGTGCAAAATTTTGACCAAAGATTTAACTGAAAAAATGTTAGTGCATGTTAACAAAAATTATATCGTTTGATTTGTATTTGAACATAGTTTTCAATGATGTAATTTTTTGTGACATGCATGAACATTTGGTTAGTTAAATATATAGTCAAATTTGGCAAGGTGCATGATATGTCTCCAACGTATCTATAATTTTTTATTGCTCCATGCTGTATTATCTACTGTTTTGGACATTATTGGGCTTTATTATCCACTTTTATATTATTTTTGGGACTAACCTATTAACCGGAGGCCCAGCCCAGAATTGCTATTTTTTGCCTATTTTAGGGTTTTGAAGAAAAGGAATATCAAACGGAGTCCAAATGGAATGAAACCTTCGGGAACATGATTTTCTCACCAAACATGATCCAGGAGACTTGGACCGTACGTCAAGACACAAAAGAGGAGGCCACGAGGTAGGGGGCGCGCCTACCCCCCCAGGCGAGCCCTCCACCCTCGTGGGCCCCCTGTTGCTCCACCGATGTACTCCTTCCTCCTATATATACCTACGTACCCCCAAATGATCAGATACGGAGCAAAAACCCTAATTCCACCGCCGTAACTTTCTGTATCCACGAGATCCCATCTTGGGGCCTGTTCCGGAGCTTCACCGGAGGGGGCATCGATCATGGAGGGCTTCTACATCAACACCATAGCCTCTCCGATGAAGTGTGAGTAGGTTACCTCAGACCTACGGGTCCATAGTTTTTAGCTAGATGGCTTCTTCTCTCTTTTTGGATCTCAATACAATGTTCTCCCCCTCTCTTGTGGAGATCTATTCGATGTAATCTTCTTTTTGCGGTGTGTTTGTTGAGAGTGATGAATTGTGGGTTTATGATCAAGTCTATCTATGAACAATATTTGAATCTTCTCTGAATTCTTTTATGTATGATTGGTTATCTTTGCAAGTCTCTTCGAATTATCAGTTTGGTTTGGCTTACTAGATTGATCTTTCTTGCAATGGGAGAAGTGCTTAGCTTTGGGTTCAATCTTGCGGTGTCCTTTCCCAGTGACAGTAGGGGCAGCAAGGCACGTATTGTATTGTTGCCATCGAGGATGACAAGATGGGGTTTTCATCATATTGCATGAGTTTATCCCTCTACATCATGTCATCTTGCTTAAGGCGTTACTTTGTTTTCATTAACTTAATACTCTAGATGCATGTTGGATAGCGGTCGATGAGTGGAGTAATAGTAGTAGATGCAGGCAGGAGTCGGTCTACTTGTCTCGGACGTGATGCCTATATACATGATCATGCCTAGATATTCTCATAACTATGCTCAATTCTGTCAATTGCTTAACAGTAATTCGTTCACCCACAGTAGAATACTTATGCTCTTGAGAGAAGCCACTAGTGAAACCTATGGCCCCCGGGTCTATCTTCATCATATTAATCTTCCAATACTTAGTTATTTACTTTGCTTTTATTTTACTTTGCATCTTTATCATAAAATACCAAAACATATTATCTTATCATATCTATCAGATCTCACTCTTGCAAGGGGCCGTGTAGGGATTGACAACCCCTTATCGCGTTGGTTGAGAGGATTTATTTGTTTTGTGCAGGTACGAGGGACTCGCGCGTAGCCTCCTACTGGATTGATACCTTGGTTCTCAAAAACTGAGGGAAATAGTTACGCTACTCTACTGCATCATCCCTTCCTCTTCCGGGAAAAACCAACGCAGTGCTCAAGAGGTAGCAAGAAGGATTTCTGGCGCCGTTGCCGGGGAGGTTCGCGCAAGTCAAGATTTGACTCCCGACAACGAGCCATTTCTGGCGCCGTTGCCAGGGAGTCTACGCAAAAGTCAACATACCAAGTATCCATCACAATCCTTATCTCCCGCATTACATTATTTGCCATTTGCCTCTCGTTTTCCTCTCCCCACTTCACCCTTGCCATTTTATTCGCCCTCTCTCTCTATCCTCCCTCTCTTTCTCTATTCGCCTCTTTTCCGTTTGCTTGTCATTATGGATAGTCCCTTATCTTCTCCGTTGTCTCCCGAGAATGAAGTTCTAAATTTTAAGCAAAGGGAGGGAGAAAATCTAAAAGACAATTGGTATAGAATTTGCAATGCTCAAAATAGATCTACTAGGAAGCAATCTACTTCCGTTCTTCTTCGCAATTTTTATGTAGGCATTGCTCCTTGGTATAGATATGTCCTTGATACCATTACCGGAGGGAATTTCTTGGGTAGCTACACTTTTGATTCTTATAATGCTATGATAGATTTATTTGGCTCACCACCTCTTTTGGTTAATGGAACTGTATTAACTTTGGAGCATGTAATGCAAAGGATTGAAATTATTGAAAATAAGGTTGCTACCATAGAGTCAGTCGAAAATTTGGATAAAAAGATCCACAACCGAATCTCTCAATATGGATCTAAAGTATGAGTCACTTTGAAAAATATTAAAGAGAAGGAACCCATAGTTAATGAGAAAATAAATCATGATTCCACTAGAATCGATAAACTTGGAGGTATCGTCACCAATTTGGAAACAGCTTTTTCTTCCGTAAAGAATACTCCAAGTCCTCCTACTAAAATTGCCAAGCTTATGTATGTTCCTAAAAATAAGGGTGAATCTTCTAGTAAGGAAACTGCGGATCTAAAATCTATAAGTATTCATCCCAATCTTTTTATCATTAAGGAGCCATTTGTTACAAGTGAAATTTTCAATCTTGTGCCTAAAACATTGCTAATCAATAAAAAGAAATAAATTCCTAAAAATGGTAGATGCCTCATTGAAGAATTGCCTACCAAAGATGGCAATACCTAGATCTATCCTTGCTTTTTATGCCTAGCTAGGGGCGTTAAACGATAGCGCTTGTTGGGAGGCAACCCAGTTTTATTTTTATTCCTTGCTTTTTTGCTCCTATTTAGTAATAAGTAATTTATTTTTCCTCTGTTTAGGTTGTGTTTTTTGTGTTTAATTAGTGTTTGCGCCAAGTAGAACCGTTGGGAAGACTTGGGGAAAGTCTTGTTAATCTTGCTGTAAAAAAACAGAAACTTTAGCGCTCACGAGAACTGATGCCATTTTTATTTGGAAAGTGATATTTAGTTAATTATTTTTGCAGATGATTAATAGATAAATTCCTCACGTCCAGCAATTTATTTTAGAATTTTTGGGGTTCTAGATCTTGCGCTAGCTACATATTACTACAGACTGTTCTGTTTTTGACAGATTCTGTTTTTTGTCTGTTGTTTGCTTATTTTGATGAATCTATGGCTAGTAAAATAGTTTATAAACCATAGAGAAGTTGGAATACAGTAGGTTTAACACCAATATAAATAAATAATGAGTTCATTACAGTACCTTGAAGTGGTCTTTTGTTTTCTTTTGCTAACGGAGCTCACGAGATTTTCTACTTTAAGTTTTGTGTTGTGAAGTTTTCAAGTTTTGGGTAAAGATTTGATGGATTATGGAACAAGGAGTTGCAAGAGCCTAAGCTTGGGGATTCCCATGGAATACCCAAGATAATCTAAGGACACCTAAAAGCCAAAGCTTAGGGATGCCCTAGAAGGCATCTCCTCTTTCATCTACTTCTATCGGTAACTTTACTTGGAGCTATATTTTTATTCACCACATGATATGTGTTTTGCTTGGAGCGTCTTGTATTATTTGAGTATTTATTTGTTAGTTTACCACAATCATCCTTGCTGTACACACCTTTTTAGAGAGCCATACATGATTTGGAATTTGTTAGAATACTCTATGTGCTTCGCTTATATCTTTTGAGTTATGTAGTTTGCTCTAGTACTTCACTTATATCTTTTAGAGCACGGTGGTGGATTTGTTTTATAGAAACTATTGATCTCTCATGCTTCACTTAGATTATTTTGAGATTCTTAAATAGCATGGTAATTTTCTTAAATAATCCTAAAATGCTTGGTACTCAAGAATAATAAAACTTTCTTATGAGTGTGTTGAATACTATGAAAAGTTTGATGCTTGATAATTGTTTTGAGACATGAAGATGGTGATATTAAAGTTGTGCTAATTGAGTAGTTGTGAATTTTAGAACTACTTGTGTTAAAGTTTGTGATTCCCGTAGCATGCACGTATGGTGAACCGTTATGTGATGAAGTCGGAGCATGATTTATTTATTGATTGTCTTCCTTATGAGTGGCGGTCGGGGACGAGCGATGGTCTTTTCCTACCAATCTATCCCCCTAGGAGCATGCGCGTAATACTTTTCTTTGATAACTTGTAGATTTTTGCAATAAGTATATGAGTTCTTTATGATTAATGTTGAGTCCATGGATTATACGCACTCTCACCCTTCCACCATTGCTAGCCTCTCTAATACCGCGCACCTTTCGCCAGTATCATATACCCACCATATACCTTCCTCAAAACAGCCACCGTACCTAACTATTATGGCATTTCCATAGCCATTCCGAGATATATTGCCATGCAACTTTCTACCGTTCCGTTTATTATGACACACGACATCATTGTCATATTGCTTAGCATGATCATGTAGTTGACATCGTATTTGTGGCAAAGCCACCGTTCATAATTCTTTCATACATGTCACTCATGAGTCATTGCATATCCCGGTACACCGCCGGAGGCATTCATATAGAGTCATATTTTGTTCTAAGTATCGAGTTTTAATTGTTGAGTTGTAAGAAAATAAAAGTGTGATGATCATCATTATTAGAGCATTGTCCCAAGTGAGGAAAGGATGATGGAGACTATGATTCCCCCACAAGTCGGGATGAGACTCCGGACGAAAAATAAAAAGAAAGAAAGAAAAGAGGACATAAAAAAAAGAGAAAAGGCCTAAATAAAAAAATGAGAGAAAAAGAGAGAAGGGACAACGCTACTATCCTTTTGCCACACTTGTGCTTCAAAGTAGCACCATGATATTCATAGTAGAGAGTCTCTTATTTCGTCACTTTCACATACTAGTGGGAATTTTTCATTATAGAACTTGGCTTGTATATTCCAATGATGGGCTTCCTCAAATTTCCCTAGGTCTTCGTGAGCAAGCAAGTTGGATGCACACCCACTTAGTTTCTTTTGTTGAGCTTTCATATACTAATAGCTCTAGTGCTTCTGTTGCATGGCAATCCCTACTCACTCACATTGATATCTATTGATGGGCATCTCCATAGCTCGTTGATACGCCTAGTTGATGTGAGACTATCTTCTACCTTTTTTGTCTTCTCCACAACCACCATTCTATTCCACCTATAGTGCTATATCCATGGCTCACGCTGATGTATTGCATGAAGATTGAAAAAGTTTTGAGAATGTCAAAAGTATGAAACAATTGCTTGTATTGTCATCGGGGTTGTGCATGATTTAAAAACTTTGTGTGGTGAAGATAGAGCATAGCCAGACTATATGATTTTGTAGGGATAACTTTCTTTGGCCATGTTATTTTGAGAAGACATGATTGCTTTGTTAGTATGCTTGAAGTATTATTATTTTTATGTCAATATGAACTTTTATCTTGAATCTTTTGGATCTGAATATTCATACCACAATTAAGAAGAATTACATTAAAATTATGCCAAGTAGCACTCCGCATCAAAAAATTTGTTTTTTTTCATTTACCTACTCGAGGAAGAGCAGGAATTAAGCTTGGGGGTGCTTGATACGTCTCCAACATATCTATAATTTTTGATTGCTCCATGTTGTATTATCTCCTGTTTTGGACATTATTGGGCTTTATTATCCACTTTTATATTATTTTTGGGACTAACCTATTAACCGGAGGCCCAGCCCAGAATTGCTGTTTTTTTGCCTATTTTAGGGTTTCGAAGAAAAGGAATATCAAACGGAGTCCAGACGGAATGAAACCTTCGGGAACGTGATTTTCTCACCGAACATGATCCAGGAGACTTGGACCATACATCAAGACACAAAAGAGGAGGCCACGAGGTAGGGGGGCGCGCCTACCCCCCCCCCCCAGGCGCGCCCTCCACCCTCGTGGCCCCCCTGTTGCTCCACCAACGTACTCCTTCCTCCTATATATACCTAAGTACCCCCAAACGATCCAATACGGAGCAAAAACCCTAATCCCACCACCGTAACTTTCTGTATCCACGAGATCCCATCTTGGGGCCTGTTCCGGAGCTCCGCCGGAGGGGGCATCGATCACGGAGGGCTTCTACATCAACACCATAGCCTCTCCGATGAAGTGTGAGTAGTTTACCTCAGACCTATGTGTCCATAATTATTAGCTAGATGGCTTCTTCTCTCTTTTTGGATCTCAATACAATGTTCTCCCCCTCTCTTGTGGAGATCTATTCGATGTAATCTTCTTTTTGCGGTGTGTTTGTTGAGACCGATGAACTGTAGGTTTATGATCAAGTCTATCTATGAACAATATTTGAATCTTCTCTGAATTCTTTTATGTATGATTGGTTATCTTTGCAAGTCTCTTCGAATTATCAGTTTGGTTTGGCCTACTAGATTGATCTTTCTTGCAATGGGAGAAGTGCTTAGCTTTGGGTTCAATCTTGCGGTGTCCTTTCCCAGTGACAGTAGGGGCAGCAAGGCACGTATTGTATTGTTGCCATCGAGGATGACAAGATGGGGTTTTCATCATATTGCATGAGTTTATCCCTCTACATCATGTCATCTTGCTTAAGGCGTTACTCTGTTTTCATGAACTTAATACTCTAGATGCATGTTGGATAGCGGTCGATGAGTGGAGTAATAGTAGTAGATGCAGGCAGGAGTCGGTCTACTTGTCTCGGACGTGATGCCTATATACATGGTCATGCCTAGATATTCTCATAACTATGCTCAATTCTGTCAATTGCTTAACAGTAATTCGTTCACCCACAGTAGAATACTTATGCTCTTGAGAGAAGCCACTAGTGAAACCTATGGCCCCCGGGTCTATCTTCATCATATTAATCTTCCAATACTTAGTTATTTACTTTGCTTTTATTTTACTTTGCATCTTTATCATAAAATACCAAAACATATTATCTTATCATATCTATCAGATCTCACTCTCGTAAGTGGCCGTGTAGGGATTGACAACCCCTTATCGCGTTGGTTGAGAGGATTTATTTGTTTTGTGCAGGTACGAGGGACTCGCGCGTAGCCTCCTACTGGATTGATACCTTGGTTCTCAAAAACTGAGGGAAATAGTTACGCTACTCTACTGCATCATCCCTTCCTCTTCCGGGAAAAACCAACGCAGTGCTCAAGAGGTAGCAGTGCATTAAATCAACACATGCAAGTATCAAGAGGAAAGTCACGGCATGCATGCATGAATTGTAATTAATGCATCAATAAATGCAAATTATTGAAATATATCAAGTGCAGTGCTTTGATGTGTTGCGTCAACTCGTACAACAACGAGAAGTTTGGTTTCGCTACACGCTCTCCCTTTCACACGCGGTGGACATGCAGCAGTTCATTCAGTGTCAGATGGCTAGAAGCATACTGTAGTACTCCTCCACTATAGTAGTACTCCATCATTGTTCAACTTCCCGAAGAGGCGAAGAGCCAAACGCAACCCGTACGCTCATGTGGCAGTTTCATGTGTAGAGTAGTCTAGGATAGCGTGTACCGTGCATGTAAGCTTAAAATCATTGGGGTCGTCTCCATGCTATGATGCCGTATCAAAGATTTTTTTGATTAAAATAATCTTCTGGCCCGACCTGTCATCCTGGTGATTGTAGTTTGCATGCTCATCTGGTCAAGACAGGAATATATTGTGCTGGGGTAAATGTTAAAGGTTGCAGCAAATATATTGTACACTGCGGGTCTTTCAGCCAAGTTTAGAGGCAACCATGTGGGGCTAGTGCTATGGTGTGTCACGTCAACTCGTACAATGAGGAGAAGCTTGATTTTACTACCACATGCCTTCTCCCTCGCCCATGCGTGCGGTGGCTCGCAGACGAGGACATGCTTTTGCTTAAGCTGGTCATAATGGAAAGTATCATATACTAGTATCATGCATATGATACTAGTGTATGATACTACATCCGTAGTGCATAGTATCATATGTTAGTATCATAGATGACTTCATTTATTAGCATGCATGACACATAGTAGCACGACATTTAATATGATACGGTATCATGATATGATACTCAACCATCTCTTTCTTCATTTAATTCTATGCCACCTCATCAAATTTGCCTAGTTGGCATGCATGATACTACCTATGATACTCCCATTATAGCTAGCCTTATACTACAACAAGCTATCCCACCCGCACACGTTGGACGGACATGCAGCAGTGGATTTGATAATGTAGAAGTAGTAGTAACACCATTGTTCGTATTCTCGAAGAGGCGAAGAGCCAAGCGCAACCCGAATGTGGCAGTTGCGAACGCTTGTGTGGCAGTCTTTGTGTGGGTTGGGGCGTGTTGCGGTGCCTTGGAGCATGCATATAGCCAGGCTCTTGCATGAGAAAAAATTGCTATTTGAGCCCACTATTGTAGTACTACTTGCTAGTATAGCCCTGTAAACCGGAAAGGAGTATTTGCCTTTCTAGAGATTTCAATAAGTGACTACACTACACCCTAAATGAGTAGTACTCCCTCCGTCCCAAAATTCTTGTCTTACATTTGTCTAGGTACGGATGCATCTAATACTAAAACGTGACTTGATACATCTGTATTTATACAAATTTAAGACAAGAATTTTGGGACGGAGGGAGTAGTACATATGGAGCAAAATGAGTGAATCTATGCCGTAAATATACGTAGTTCTCTCGTTTTCCTCTCCGCCTTGGTTGCAATGCACAATATTGAGTACTCCTATATGACTAGCTGCTCTATCTACATGCGGGACATCAAAGCATCCGGGCCCGTGGGACATCCACCAAATCACAGCGAGGTGCTACAGTCGAGACTCACCGGTCACCCCGGTGTGGCCGTCATGACCCGTCATATTACAAAACCCACACCTTTACCAGTAGTGGCAAAGTGGCCTCGAAGTTGGACTGGACGAAGCAACCATCATTTCACTGGAATTCTCGTTGAAGCCCTTTCTCCCCTTTCTTGAAGAAAACCTCACTCCAGGCTACTCACTTCTTCCATTTTTCTTCTGTATCGATGAAGGAAAGTTGGGCGAATCAGTGATGCTACTATATTTTCATTCCAAGAATCTTCTTTTTGCGAAGCACCGACAGATTCTCACAGCCTATTCTTTTCCCGTTTTCATTGCGATTGTGGTTTCCTTTCGATTGTTTTTTGTTTGTCAGTTCATTGATGGATCCTGGAGCACTAGGCAAAGAGTTGCCGGCGGACAACCCACTAGAGACAGTGATCTCCAGGAAGCGAGCACCGACCAACGAGTTGACCATGTTGGCGGGCCAACCCATGGAGACGAAGAACTCCAAGAAACAAGCGCTGGCCAAAGAGTTGACGACGTTGGCGGACGAACTGCTCAAAGAAAGTTGGAAGAACTGCAAGGGCCCCATCGTGCCTACCCCAGAAACTCTAATGGCCACCTATGCGAGGCTCAAGTCCGAGTTTGAGGAGATAGTCGCTGTTGAGAAGCAGTATTCCCCTGGCAAGGTGATGGCCCCCAAAGGGATGGGATCCCCCGGTGAACTGCACAAGGTAAAAAATAATGGCTTACCATAGTTGTGCTTTTTGATTATTTGCAATGTGCTTGCTAATATGTTAGGGTTGTGCAGGTGCCGGTGGACGTCCTTGATGATAACGATGTCGTGGCCCGTCCTATGGACAACGCCCCAGAGATTGTTTTTCATGTTGCGGTCCGTCCTATTGGCATCGTCCCGGAGATTGATTCCGATGTTGCTGTCCATCCTGTGGACATCGACCCAGAGATCGATTCCGATGTCGCGGTCCGTCCTGTGGACATTGCCCCAGAGATTGATTCCCATGCCGCTGTTCGTGTTGTGGTCATTCCCTGAGAGATCAATGACAAGAAATAGTTGGTCGCGCTAATCCTTCAGGGTAGTTTGCATTGTGTTTAATTATCGGAACGATGCGTGTTATCAAACCATCTTAGGGCTAGTGCACTGTCTTGTGTGGGCGGTACTTGCTACTTTTGTTTGATAGTGAATCATGTGAACCCTCTCCGAGTTATGGAAACAGATGTATCCTCACCAGCTTTTGATGTAATATATGGCATGCTTAGATGTTAGTTTGAACTGTTTATCATATCAACAGGGCTTCTTTGATGATTCTTGGTGTTAGTAGGCTAGCTACTGTGCGAGCTATAGTACTTACAAAACACTCACCAAAGAGAAACATTGGGGCTGATGAGCTCGTGGTATGCTTATACTGATCCGTCGTTGATCGGCCAATAGCCCGAGCTCCTAAAATTGTAGGCTTAGCGATCAATCAGACAATAGTCGACACGGATACATTCAGGCCTCATTTGGTTCATAGGGTAGAAAAATCGTAGCAAAAGTACAGAGACGTACAACACAAAATCACAGCAGTACAGAGATGTAGTCCCTCCGTTCCAAAATAGATGACTCAACTATGTACTACTAACTTTGAAACAGAGGTAGTACAAATCCTAGGAGGGCTAGTTTGGCCTGGTGGGTTTTAGTGATATGACGTGGTACAGTGCCGTCCAGTCTTTGCGTGTGGTAGCAGTATTGCGGGTATAGTAAGTTTTCTTGAAGAAGCGGAATTCAACGAAGTCATGATGGTTCCTTCGTCCGACCAACTTACAGTGGGAAAGGTTGGGCCTGCGCTACGACCGGGGTGGACCATGGTAATTTTGTGCATGGCAGGTGGACCAGGATGGTCGACATCCCACATGTCGACGAATGAAAGTATTCTTTCCGAAATAAGAGTCATTCGGTTTGGAGGAAACCAAAACGTAAGATTTAGGAATAGTAAAGAAAATTGATAGGATGCCACTTGCCATCCTAAGGAATTGTCTTGCCTCGTTCCTATGCACAAAATGAGCTTTGAGTGGATGTGTAGATTCCTCCAAAAACATAGGAGCTGAATAGTATTCCTATGAAAATCCATATGCGTTTCCTACGATCCGAATGCATCTATTGGAAATTTTCCTCTGGAATCTTTGTTCCTATGGTTTTCCTGTAAAAATCCTTTAAACCCAATGAGGCCATAGACGACGAGCAACGAGTATTCATTGTTTATTTTTGATGAAAGCTATTGTCTCCACTGTTACGACGGAGGAGTGGGAAACACGGTAGGGGCATGTGCACCACTCCCTCCTTCCTCATGTAATACTACCATAGTGTTGACTATAAGGTTGGCTACAAGGTTACAACTTTTTCTCACTTTCTCTCTATCTATTTCCTCTCAAATGTTTTTTACCTTTCTTTTTTTGGACACAATTATTTTTTATGCCTATTTTTTTAGAATTAGTTTTTTATACCTAAGAGCACGTGTAGAGACGGGTTCTTGCAGAGCCCACTCCTTGACTTTGTCAATGCCTCTTTCTCCTCCACATCAGCGGGCTTATAGCCCAGTATTTTACTGGTACTACTTGCTATGAATGCGGGTAGAAGGCGTCTGAGGGGGGAGCGCACGCGGGGTGGTGGGGGGGTGGTTCTGGTGGGCCAGGGCGGCCAGAAGCGGGCTTGGAAGCGGTCCAGACTCCTGCATGGCCCACCTCACATTATCACCATATATTTCTTGGTGTCCGTGCATGGTGGGCAGGCAATCTCTTCTCCCTCCCCCGTCTCTCTCTTCTCAGCTGCCACCCGCCGAGCGATTAGATTTCGGCTATCGACGTTTTATTTAATTGCAGTCCCACATGTCAGTGAAAATGCAAGACAACGTGGGTCCCCTCTGGTGAGCGGTGTGCGAGACGGACTGTCACGAACGCGACGCGTACGAGTCGTAAGTGTGCCGCCTTTTCCTTTTGAACTTGCAAAGCGTACATTTTCGTGCGATCGACCGATAGAAATCCAGAACAAAATGACGAGGGCGGTGCTTTCCCGCGTGTTAGGCGGGCTAGTTTGAGTTATATGACGTGCTATAGTGCCATCCACTTGCTCCATTTTTATGTAAGAAAGAGTCTACGCTCTTACGTGGTAGCAGTGCAAAACACGGCGGATCTAAGTTTGATCGAGGGATAACTGTTCCCTGCGAAATAATGGAGCACTATTAGTGATTATAGCATGATAGTTAGCGCATCTCCAGTGCTGGCCCACAAATTTACACTCGCATCTATCCGAGGACACTGATGGATGCCATCCAATGCTGCCCGCATACCTTTCGACAACTATATGAACTAACCAGACGAAATTCGTGCAAACAAAGCAAATTTCAAATTAACCAGATGAAATTCATTACATTTCAAAAACTTTTCCTATAAACTGGATAAAATACATTACATATTTCGCACAAACCGTACTAAAACCTACTATAAACCTAATCTAAACAATCACCGGCGCCCGACCACCATGTACGGCCATGAACCCGAGAAAGTCGGCCTTTGCCTTTGCCTCCTCCTCATCCGTCTCGATAACCTCCTCCTCCGGAGCACAAGGTTCTGAAGATTTCCGCCTCCACGTCGCCGTCAAGCGGCTAATCGGCCGCCAATGTTTATCCTACCAAGCTTGGCGTTGACTGAGTGGAGGAGCGGTGGCCTTCCTGGGACCAGAGCGGCAACGACCTACCGTGTACTACTCTTCCTTGCTGTCGGATGCACCTGCGCACACGCACCGGCTTCGTGGTCGTGGCGGCGGAGGGCGGCTGGGGGGGGGGAGTCGGCGATCTCCTTCGTCTGCTCCTGCGACAGTATGTCCAAGAGAGCTTTGGAGCGAGCCCGGAGCGAAGCCGCCGATGTCTTTCATCTGCTCCTGCGACAGTACATCCAAGAGAGCTTTGGAGTGCCAGGAGGCCATGGTTGGAGTGGTGCCAATAGAAGGAAGGGACGAAGGATAATGAGTGTGGGTCTTTGGCTATGGCTGGGAGCTGGGGCTCAAGTAAATATAGCAGGTGAATGGCAATGAGCCGTGGCAGACGGATGGACGGCTGGCGCTGAAGTAGGTTTGTCGACAGCCGCGTGTCATTATTGTGGGCGGCGGACGAAAGGATGGCCGTGGTGTCGTTAACACGAAGCAGTTGCTTGTACCGGGATGCCGCTCGGGTGGCGCTCTCTTGGCCGTTGCACTGCTGGAATGCCGACACCAGTGAGAGGTCACGTTGGGCGTGAATGCGGACGCTGCTTCAGTGACTTAACTGCAGGTGCATTGGGTCACTGACATGTGGGCCCAAAGGGCATCTGGCCCGCATGTCAGTGACACACCAACTACACCTGCAGTTAAGTCCGGTGAATGTGGCATTGACGTTCTGGAGAGACAGTGACCGTTTCAGGTGGGAAGCGCTCGCTAGCAATGGAAGGCGTTCTGGTAGGCCAGGGCAGTTAGACGCTAGCGTGGTGGTAAAATGTGAACTCATGGATGACAAGCCTTTGAAGTGTATGCGAAATGTATTGACAACCAGGCGTCCATGCAACCGCTCTTGTCGCCAGCTAGCCTACGACAACCACCATTAGACACCACACAACCATGCATAGCTTACGAATAATGGACGAATCGATCAGACACACACTCGTGTGTAGTGGCACTATGATCGGTCACTCACTATAGTACATACTCCGTACCATAGTACCCTCTCTAGCTAGGACATTTTATAGATTGTCGCTGTGATGGAGGATATACATGAGCAAGGCACCAAGTCACGAGTATAACCTTTGGTGTTGAGCCAGGTGAATACATGCTCGGTGTTCACGGAGGCCTCCAGCAAACGTCTAAACAGGAATGTGAGGCACCGCCGGGGCGTGCAGGTGACGGGCTCGCCATTGGTGTTGCGCCATGAGCAGGAATTTGATTGAGAGGCAACGTGCATGCATTATCATGGTTTGATAGTGTGAGCGTGGGTGTCTACATGCGTACATGCTACTTGCCTCTATGGACTGTGTGCGCTAATGTGTGCATCACGTATAATATAAAAAAAATCTGTTTGTGCATTTAACGCAAAGTATTTCATTTTCATTTGGCTGATGAGTGTGCGTTGCAGCGACCAGTCCGTGGTTTGATTCCTCACATACACATAATTTTGGTTTTTATTTCTTTCTCCACTGACAGGTAGGCCCACATAGATAGATAGATAAAGAATACGAGCTAATGAGGTGCATGCGGACTGTTTGACTGGTCAACCAAACAAATATGGAGCTATACGCTGAGACAGTGACCGTATAATCACCATATCTCGTATACAATGATCAAAGTGAGCTATCAAGACAAGTTCAATGACCGCCAATGCATTTTACTCGGTAATAAATGACCATGATTGAAGGGGAATCTGAATTTCCTTCATCTTCTGTCCTTGAGCTGTTGACATACCAATGCACTATACGGTTGTCCGGCCACTCCACCCCAGAGCTGTCACCAAGCGTCGTTCATGCCACTGGGCCACACACTAACCAGCAAGGGAGCGATGGCATCCCGCTGCGCCGAGTTCCTCGTTGCCCACGACCGCACACAAAATGGTAGGGAAGCGACGGCATCCCGTCATGCCAAGTTCATCGCCGCTCGCGACCTCACACCTATGTGGGAGGAATTTGAAGCTGCCAAGGCCGAATGGGCGGTATAGCCAGAGGCGGACAAAGCCACATAGAGGGAGCGGAAAAGTTAGAAAGCACTCAAGAAAAGAGAGGCCCGCCACCGCAAGAAAGAAAAGGACCCACGCACTGCTACGGAGAGGTCGGCGGAGATCCAAGCACGGTGGGGTGTCGCCCACAAAGCCGGGAAGGAGAACGACGGCGTCTGGCCAGCATGTGAGAAGTAGTAGTACTAGTAGTTAGTGTGTGTGTCTGTGTCGCTCGTACGTTTCTTTAATTAATTACGACCATGTACCAGTACTAGCTACTACTGTAGTTTTTAGAGAAAATTACCAGTACATTCGCCTAGACTCAATGGAAAAATTCCTATCCTATTGTAACGCCCCGGATACAATTGTCCATATTGATAACTCCGACTCTTGCCTTTTTCGGAGATGCGATACGATATTTCTTTTGTGGTTGGGTTTTGTCTTCGTTTTGCATTTTGTTCATGTCATGCATTTCATTCATTTCATGCCTTTCATATCATGTCATCATGTGCATCTCTTTTGCGTACGTGTTCGTCGCATGCATCCGAGCATTTTCCCCGTTGTCCGTTTTGCAATCCGACACTCCCTCATGCACCCGGCATCCCCTTTTGTCTCTTTTCGTGAGCGGGTGTTAAATGTTCTCGCAGTGGACCGAGATTTTCCAAGTGTCCTTGATACACCACCGGTAGACCGCCTGTCAAATTTCGTGCCATTTGGAGTCCGTTTGATGCTCCAACGGTTAATCGGGGAACCGTAAAGGCCTCGTGTGTGTTGCAGCCCAACACCTCTCCAAAACGGCCCAATAACCCATCCAAACCTCTCCCATGTCCTCCGCCGTCGGATCACGATCGCGTGGGCGAAAACTACAACCCATTTGGACACTCCTACCTCCTCCTACCTATAAATATGTGCTCTCCCCGTCCAAATCCGGGTCCAAACCCTAGCAAAACTTCCCCGCCGCCACCGGACACGTCCGGCCACATCGGACAAAGTCGCCGCCGCCGCCCGCACCAATCGCTGCGCGCCATGTGTCCACCCACGCCCACTTTGCCACCGGGCCCGTGAAGCCCAGATCGAACCCGCCCCGGGCCGCGCCGGGCCCGAGGGAGCCCGCAACCTTGCCGCCCGCAACCGCATCGCCGGATCTTCGCCGCCGCCTTCGCGCCGTCGCCGGCGACCAACTCCGGCGACCGGAGCATGCAGCCGCCCGTCCTCCGCCTCGCCTGCCTCGCCGTCCGCCGCCTGCACCAGGTCGCCGGCCACCGCGCCCGTCCCCATCTCATTCTTCCTCTTCTGGCCCGATCTCTCCTGTTCGACAGGAACCGTGTCGTCGCCTCGATACGCTTCCGCCGCCGTTTGGAGTTCCATCAAGCTCGGATCCGGCACCCCGCCTCTGGATCCGTCCATTCCTGCAGATCCCCGCCATGCCCGCCTGCCGGAGTTGCCGCTACGCCACCGTTGACCTCGGGCACCGCCGTCCCGGTGTCCTGCTCGTGCGCTAAGCACCAGGAGGACAACGCCTCACCCGCGTGGGCCACCTCCTCTCCACAAGCCCAGCAGCCTTTGGCCCAAACCACCTCCTTCCTTCCTGGGCTGAAGCCCGTGTGGTGAGCCATCCCCTAAATCCCGCCCGAGCGTCATTTAGTTTACCCGCGCTTGTCTGTTTTTTTCTAAGTCCCGAATATTCAATGATTTCATGCCTGGTTCATTGCCTTGTATCTCGGTGACCGTAGCTCCGTTTCATGCATATAAGCTATCAAAATGTTCATCATGATGTGCTATTTATTTCATTCCATTGTGGCATGCTTGTTTGAGTCCATCTGGATGCCCAAATCATTGATGCAAGAGTGCTATAAATTGTTTAGTTGCTGTTACTTAGCAGATTATGAGGATTTGCCATTTTTGTCACATTTGTTGTGTGCTGCATATGGGCATGAGCTCTACATGTGTTTTGATCTATGCCATGCCATTTTACATGGGTGCTTGCCATGTATTTTTATGATCAATGTGGTGACTAGCACAAGCATGCAAAGTAGCCTTCGTGATATTGCTGATTTCAGGGACTTGGGATTTTGCTAAGTCCTTGCTCTGCTGTTATTTTTATGCCATGTAACCATGATGCTACAGTGAGATCCATGCTTTATTTGAGTTGCTTCAGTAAGGATGGTTTGGACATATGGTTATGCTCTAATCATCCATGCCCCTGTTTGAAATTATGGAGTGCCCTAGCATGTCTTAATCGGGCTCTACTTTTGCTATAAAATGTTCCTGGCAGATTGTTTACGTGTTAATCAATTTTCCATGGCTGCTGTAGTTGATCCATGCATGCTATGAACTTGCTCTTGCCATGGTTAGCTTCATGAACATGTCTTCTTGTGGTTGCTATGCCTAGTTTGTCATGCAATGCTTTGTGATGAGTGATTTGAGCTCGCCAAGATGTCTTCATAATCCTGTTTATGCCATGCTCAGTTTTCTGCTAAGTCTGAAACTGTTAATAAAACTTGCTATGTTTACATGGCTGCCATCATATCTTCTGTGCCTTTTTGGCTCATGATCAGTAAGGGACTTTTGTTCTATGCTTTTAGTAGATTCGTGTCATGCCTTGTATTGCTATGATATGTTCCTGTAGCATGTTTTTTGCTTGCTCTAAACATTGCTTCCTGATGTTATTCCTGGCATGTTGTTATTTTCACTAAGTCTGTGAAGCTGATAACTTTTTGTACTTTTGTCATGCTTGGTTGAACCTGCTCTTGTGTGATTTAGCCGTAGCTTAGTGTTCATGTTTTTTCAAGAATCTTGAGTAGATCACTGCCATATGCTTTGTTGCTATGTTGGAGTGCAGTAGCTTAGTTTCTTGTTGCATTCTAGATGGCATCGCGCTGTTAATCGCAGAATTGTGCCATTCTTGTTTTGCTTGCCATTTGCAAACCGTGCATCCGATTCCGGTGATCTTTATATCGTTTTCGACCGAAATCATCTCATCTTTCCAGCGACACACTTGGTTTGCCAAGTTGAAGCCCTGCTCACTCTTTTTCTTCTGGAGCACGCATATGCATTGCATATCACATCTCGCATATCATGCCATGTTTTGCATCATGTTGATTGTGCATTGCACCGTGTTTGATTGTTGGTCATTTGCTTGTTTTCTTGCTTTAGCTAGAGCGGGGAGATGAGTACCTGACCGAGGAACCAATTGAGTACGCTAACGAAGATCAAGCTTTCGTCAACTCTGAGAACTTTGCAGGCAAGATGACCATACCCTCGAAATCACTTCTATCTTTGCTTGCTAGTTGCTCGCTCTATTGCTATGCCGCGATAACTACCACTTGCTTTATCATGCCTCCCATATTTCCATGTCAAGCCTCTAACCCACCTTTCCTAGCAAACCGTTGTTTGGCTATGTTACCGCTTTGCTCAGCCCCTCTTATAGTGTTGCTAGTTGCAGGTGAAGATGAAGTTTGTTCCATGTTGGAACATGGTTATTGTTGGGATATCATTATTATCTCTAATTTACTTTAATGCATCTTTATACTTGGTAAAGGGTGGAAGGCTCGGCCTTATGCCTGGTGTTTTGTTCCACTCTTGCCGCCCTAGTTTCCGTCATACCGGTGTTATGTTCCTTGATGTTGCGTTTCTTACGTCGTTGGGTGTTATGGGAACCCCTTCACAGTTTGCTTTGAATAAAACTCCTCCATCAAGGCCCAACCTTGGTTTTACCATTTGCCACCTAAGCCTTTTTCCCTTGGGTTCTGCAGACTCAAGGGTCATCTTTATTTTAAACCCCCGGGCCAGTGCTCCTCCGAGTGTTGGTCCAACCCGTCAGCCGCCGGTGACCACCAGGGGTAACTCTGGATTGGCCTACCGGAATCTTGGACAATCCGGTGTGCCCTGAGAGCGAGATATGTGCAGCTCCTATCAGGATTTGTCGGCAAATTCGGGCGGCTTTGCTGGCCTTTTTTTACCATTGTCGAAATGTCTTGTAACCGGGATTCCGAGTCTGATCGGGTCTTCTAGGAGAAGGAATATCCTTCGTTGACCGTGAGAGCTTGTGATGGGCTATGTTGGGACACCCTGTAGGGTTTTGTACTTTTGAAAGCCGTGCCCGCGGTTATGGGCAGATTGGAATTTGTTAATGTCCGGTTTTAGAGAACTTGACACTTAATCGAATTAAAATGAATCAGCCATGTGTGTAGCCGTGATGGTCTCTTCTCGGCGGAGTCCGGGAAGTGAACACGGTCTCGTGTTATGCTTGAATGTAAGTAGTTTCAGGATCACTTCTTGATCACTTATAGTTTCTCGACCGTGCTTTGCTTCTCTTCTCGCTCTCTTTTGCGTAAGTTAGCCACTATATATGCTAGTGCTTGCTGCAACTCCACCTCACTACCCTTTCCTATCCTTAAGCTTAAATAGTCTTGATCACGAGGGTGTGAGATTGCTGAGTCCCCGTGAGTCACAGATACTTCCAAATAGTTGCAAGTGCCGATGATGCCAGTGCAGGGGACGCTACCGCACTCAAGTGGGAGTTCGATGAGGATTCGGGCCGTTACTATGTTTCTTTTTGGGATGATTAGTAGAGGAGCCCAGTTGGGTCGATCGGGGATCTAGCATTTGGGGTTGTCTTTCTTTATTTTGGTTCGGTAGTTGGACCTTGATTGTATTCTGGATGATGTATGATTTATTTATGTATTGTGTGAAGTGGCGATTGTAAGCCGACTCTTTATCCCTTTCTTATTCAATACATGGGATGTGTAAAGATTACCCCTCTTGCGACATGCCTACCATGCGGTTATGTCTCTAAGTCGTGCCCCGACACGTGGGAGATATAGCCGCATCGTGGGTGTTACAAGTTGGTAATCAGAGCCTTCCCCGACTTAGGAGCCCCCTGCTTGATAATCACTGATGTTGTTGAGTCTAGAACAAAATGTTTTGAGTCTTAGGATTATATATATCGGAGAGTAGGATTCTTTATACTTCTCAGTCCCTTCGTCGCTCTGGTGAGGCATCCTGACGTAGAGTTTTGACTCTTCTCTCCTCAAATTTCACTAATTTTTTTAGGATCACGCGGGTATCTTGGAATCGTTCCGATGGTTTTGTGATGAGAACATTGTTCTTGGTGCCTCCTGACATTTAGGGGTTGTGGAAGTGTCTCGGGGAGTTGAGCTCCAAGGTGTTGTCGTCACAATTTTATCGTTGCAGTTCTGGAATACCTGAGTTCACCGACATCGAAAATCTCCTTTATGCAGTTGTTGGTGAGATAACCTCGACGCCACCCAGTACTGGGGCGGGAGTTCGGGAGTATTGCCATAACTCGTATAACGGATGCTTTTCGAAGGTTGAGGTACATGATTTCCGAAGGTTTCTTGGTTATGTGTTGAAGGATGGATACAGCTGGATGTAGGATTTGTTAGTTTTGGGTGAGATATTATGCTTCCCCTGTATCCCCGACACCTGATTGCATAACCAGAAAGTTTCGGGAGTTTTATAAGTGGGAATTCAAGTAGCTCCTAGAATATCTTTCCAACAAACACATGTTAAGATGTGGGATCTATCATATGTATGTTTCTGGCTTATTTTGCAAGCCAATCATTTGTTTTTGTTTTTAGTTGTGGTATTCGAGTTGCTTCGAAGTCAAGTGTTGATTCCATACCTTTCCTAAGCGGTGTTCTCATACTTCTATGTTAATACCAATCCTTCTTGGTAATCGAGATTGTCATGGCAATCCTTTTTCAACCGGTGTGCTTCTCTTCAAGTGGATCCGATCATTTCAACATCCGCAAGATCAACTCAAAGTCTTCTCAACGTTGTTCATTTCATCCGTTCCCAAGTTGTCTTTGTTTTCGCACCCTCCCACCCTTTTTTATTCAAGGACTCATATATCTTAATCAAGCATCCATTTTATTGATGTGAAGTCTCTACATTATTTTTGCTTCAATGTTCTCATCCGGTGATTCTCAAGAAGATGCTAACAGAGCTTCAAGTTCATCATTCCTTGTTCTCTTTCTTCTCCGGTGGATTCAATTCAAGCTTTGGTATTGAGCATAGTCCTTTCATTTGCCCAATTTCTTCTCTTGCCGGTGCACCTCTTAATCTTAAACTTCTCGCTATTCATTTGTTTCAGAGTGCTGAAGATATCTCAAAAGATTCGTGTTTTCATTCCTAACCCGTTCAAGATATCTCGAGGTTGTTATCTCATTCAAGCCATTTAATTCAACCGGTGCAATCTCTCTTCAAATCATTTCAATGGTGTTTCTCTTGAGTGGGCCCTAAGCCACAGGTCTTTTCCCAGGATCTTACCTGACTCTTCTAATCTTCCCGGAGTTACTCTCAAATTATTTTTCCAAATTTGACGTAAGAATACATTATCATCAGTCATATGTATTTCTCCAAGATCGGTCAAATTCTTTTCATTGTTGGCTCAATCTCTTCACTTTTCATTCTCCCAGAGTATCTCAACAATTCATGGTGGTGCTTCTCATCGTCATTCTCGGATTTTGAAGACTGAAGAAGATTTTTCTCTCAATCTGCCTCCATTGTCTTCAAGATTCATGGTTCTAACTTGTTCCCATCCTCTCATAATTGTTTTCAATTGTGAGAATTATTTTCACCCATCCAGAGCAATTCAAGAGTCTTTTCAGTTTGATTCTCCGGAGCACATCATCTAAGAATTATTCATTCCAGCTTTCAGCTCTCGTTCTCCAAATCTTACCGGTGCTTCGCTCAAGTATTCTCTAATCAGCTCATGATCTCTTCGTTCTCATGTATCTAAATTATCTCTAGTATCTTCATTCGCTTTCTAATTTGTACGATGGTTCGTTCAAGATTTCTCTTCCTTCGTTATCATATCAATTCATTCGTTCTTCCCAACCCTACCGGTGGTTCGCGGAAGACCTTCTCAAGTTGGCGCTATATCTATCTTAATCCTTTCTACGAGAATAAGTAGTATGCCAAATTTGTTGCTTGTCATCAATCTAAATTGGTGAAGGATACGGATAACGTAATTCTTATTATTGTTTCATCCAAGTGATCTAATTTCTTCTTTCCAGAGCTGTTCTTCATGTCACATTCTCGGTTTGAGATGTTTCATCTTTCCTTTCCGGAGTTCCAAGTTTTCCGCTTTATCTCGTTGCAAAGCTCCATCCAATCATTTCAAGGCTTCAATCTTATTCTTTTCATCCTTCACTTCTTTTGATCATCCTTTTGTTTACCGGAGTTCTTCATGGAGGCTCTACATGGTGGTTCGTCAAGGATTTTTTCCATTCTTCAATTGTTCTTCAAGATTTCTCTCGAAGTTAAGTTTCGCCAAGCTATACTCTAAAATAAACATGGTGTTCAACACATGTCTTGTTTTGAGGAGTTCAAGCATTCTTCATCTTGCATTCTGAAGTGCAATTCTTTCTATCTTATCTTTTGAGATGGTGTTATGTCATTTTGACAGTTTCCTTCATGTTTCATGATTGAGAAGTTGTCAGGAATGAGGTATCTTGAATCTCTTCGCTAGAGATTATCTTGTGCAATATTTCACCTAAAGCTTTCCCTAAGGATTGTTGCTATTTATGGTGCTTATAAATGACACAAGTTCTTCATTTACCCTCCCGATGAAATAAGTTTCTCGTCTCCTTGTTGATATCAATCTAATCTATTGTTTTTCGTAGTGGCATGTATTCACCTCTAAGTTTTGAGCTGATTCCATAAGCCCACAACAAGCTTATCCTTTCGTTGTTGATAATCCAACAAATCCGTTCTAGCATTTGTTGTAAGCGTGCTCTCTCAAGATCTTGTTTCCCTCCGTTCATTCCATTCCACTCTTTCATTTCTTCTGGAGGCATAGTGATGTTGCTCCATTCTATCATCATCTCGAGTTGAGAGGATCATGTTCTTTTCATGCTTATCAATTTAATCGAAGTGTTTTTCAACTTTGTTCATCTTCGTTGTATTCTTTCTTTCAAGTTGTTCAACCTTTCAAGGTTCTTTGGTTTCACTCGTTTGTCAAAGAAGCAACTTAGTTTTAGCTCTTATCTTCCTCTTCTTTTTCCCTCCGGTGCCATCCTAGATCTCGGGATAAGATCCTCTCGTAGTGGTGGAGTGTTGTAACGCCCCGGATACAATTCTCCATATTGGTAACTCCGACTCTTGCCTTTTCCGGAGATGCGATACGATATTTCTTTCATGGTTGGGTTTTGTCTTTGTTTTGCATTTTGTTAATGTCATGCATTTCATATCATGTCATCATGTGCATCTCTTTTGCATACGTGTTCGTCTCATGCATCCGAGCATTTTCCCTGTTGTCCATTTTGCAATCTGACACTCCCTCATGCACCTGGCGTCCCCTTCTGTCTCTTTTCGTGAGCGGGTGTTAAACTTTCTCGGAGTGGACCGAGATTTTCCAAGTGGCCTTGGTACACCACTGGTAGACCACCTGTCAAATTTCGTGCCATTTGGAGTCCGTTTGATGCTCCAACGTTTAATCGGGGAACCGTAAAGGCCTCGTGTGTGTTGCAGCCCAACACCTCTCCAAAACGGCCCAATAACCCATCCAAACCTCTCCCATGTCCTCTGCCGTCGGATCACGATCGCGTGGGCGAAAACTACACCCCATTTGGACACTCATACCTCCTCCTACCTATAAATATGTGCTCTCCCCGTCCAAATCTGGGTCCAAACCCTAGAAAAACTTCCCCGCCACCACTAGACATGTCCGGCCACACCGGACAAAGTCGCCGCCGCCGCCCGCACCAATTTCTGTGCGCCACGTGTCCACCCACGCCCACTTCGCCGCCGGGCCTGTGAAGCCCAGATCGGACCCGCCCCAGACCGCGCCGGGCCCGAGGGAGCCCGCAACCTTGCCGCCCGCACCCGCGTCCCCGGATCTTCGCCGCCACCTTTCCCCGTCGCCGGCAACCAACTCCGGCGACCGGAGCACGCCGCCGCCCGTCCTCTGCCTCGCCTGCCTCGCCGTCTGCTGCCTGCACTAGGTCGCCGGCCACCGCGCCCGTCCCCATCTCGTTCTTCCTCCTCTGGCCCAATCTCTCCCGTCCTCATCTCTCTCTCTCTCCCGTTCGACAGGTACCGCGCAGCCGCCTCGATCCGCTTCCGCCGCCGTTTGGAGTTCCATCAAGCTCGGATCCGGCGCCCCTGCCTTTGGATCCATCCATTCCCGCAGATCCCCGTCGTGCCCGCCTGTCGGGGTCGCCACTGCGCCGCCATTGACCTCGGGCACCACCGTCCTGGTGTCCTGCTCGTGCACTGGGCACGAGGAGGACGACGCCTCACCCGCGTGGGCCACCTCCTCTCCACAGGCCCACCAACCTTTGGACTAAACCGCCTCCTTCCTTCCTAGGCCGAAGCCCGTGTGGCGAGCCATCCCCTAAATCCCGCCCGAGCGTCATTTAGTTTACCCGCGCTCGTCTGTTTTTTTCTAAGTCCCGAATATTCAATGATTTCATGCCTGGTTCATTGCCTCCTATGTCGGTGACCGTAGCTCCGTTTCATGCATATAAGCTATCAAAATGTTCATCATGATGTGCTCTTTATTTCATTCCATTGTGGCATGCTTGTTTGAGTCCATCTGGATGCCCAAATTGTTGATGCAAGAGTGCTATAAATTGTTTAGTTGCTGTGACTTAGCAGATTATGAGGATTTGCCATTTTTGTCACATTTGTTGGGTGCTGCATATGGGCATGAGTTCTACATGTGTTTTGATCTATGCCATGCCATATTTACAGGGGTGCTTGCCATATATTTTTGTGACCAATGTGGTGACTAGAACAAGCATGCAAAGTAGCCTTCGTGATATTGCTGATTTCAGGGACTTGGGATTTTCCTAAGTCCTTGCTCTTCTGTTATTTTTATGCCATGTAACCATGATGCTACAGTGAGATCCATGCTTTATTTGAGTTGCTTCAGTAAGGATGGTTTGGACATATGGTTATGCTCTATCCATCCATGCCCCTGTTTGAAATTATGGGGTGCCCTAGCATGTCTTAATCATGCTCTACTTTTGCTATAAAATGTTCTTGGCAGATTGTTTACGTGTTAATCAATTTTGCCATGGTTGTTGTAGTTGATCCATGCATGCTATGAACTTGCTCTTGCCATGTTTAGCTTCATGAACATGTCTTCTTGATGTTGCTATGCCTAGTTTGTCATGCAATGCTTTGTGATGAGTGATTTGAGCTCGCAAAAATGCCTTCATAATCATGTTTATGCCATGCTCAGTTTTCTGCCAAGTCTGAAATTGTTAATAAAACTTGCTATCTTTACAAGGGTGCCATCATATCTTCTGTGCCTTTTTGGCTCATGATCAGTAAGGGACTTTTGTTCTATGCTTTTAGTAGATTCATGTCATGCCATGCCTTGTATTTCTATGATATGTTCCTGTAGCATGTTGTTTGCTTGCTCTAAACATTGCTTCCTGATGTTATTCCTGGCATGTTGTTATTTTCACAAGTCTGTGAAGCTGATAACTTTTTGCACTTTTGCCATGCTTGGTTGAACCTGCTCTTGTGTGATTTAGCCGTAGCTTAGTGTTCATGTTTTGTCTGGAATCTTGAGTAGATCACTGCCATATGCTTGGTTGCTATGTTGGAGTGCCGTAGCTTAGTTTCTTGTTGCATTCTAGATGGCATCGTGCTGTTAATCGCAGAATTGTGCCATTCTTGTTTTGCTTGCCATTTGCAAACCGTGCATCCGATTCCGGTGATCTTTATATCATTTTCGACCGAAATCATCTCATCTTTCCAGAAGAACACTTGGTTTGCCAAGTTGAAGCCTTGTTCACTCTTTTCCTTCCGGAGCACGCATATGCATTGCATATCACACCTCGCATATCATGCCATGTTTTGCATCATGTTGATTGTGCATTGCACCATGTTTGATTGCTGGTCCTTTGCTTGTGTTCTTGCTTTGGCTAGAGCGGGGAGACAAGTACGTGATCAAGGAACCTTTTGAGTACACTAACGAAGATCAAGCTTTCGTCAACTCTGAGAACTTTGTAGGCAAGATGACCATACCCTCGAAATCACTTCTATCTTTGCTTGCTAGTTGCTCGCTCTATTGCTATGCCGCGATACCTACCACTTGCTTTATCATGCTTCCCATATTTCCATGTCAAGCCTCTAACCCACCTTTCCTAGCAAACCATTGTTTGGCTATGTTACCGCTTTGCTCAGCCCCTCTTATAGTGTTGCTACTTGCAGGTGAAGATGAAGTTTGTTCCATGTTGGAACATGGTTATTGTTGGGATATCATTATTATCTCTAATTTACTTTAATGCATCTTTATACTTGGTAAATGGTGGAAGGCTCGACCTTATGCCTGGTGTTTTGTTCCACTCTTGTCGCCCTAGTTTCCGTCATATAGGTGTTATGTTCCTTGATGTTGTGTTCCTTACGCCGTTGGGTGTTATGGGAACCCCTTGACAGTTCGCTTTGAATAAAACTCCTCCAGCAAGGCCCAACCTTGGTTTTACCATTTGCCACCTAAGCCTTTTTCCCTTGGGTTCTGCAGACTCAAGGGTCATCTTTACTTTAAATCCCCGGGCCAGTGCTCCTCTGAGTGTTGGTCCAACCTGTCAGCCGCCGGTGACCACCAGGGGCAACTCTGGGTTGGCCTACCGGAATCTTGGACAATCTGGTGTGCCCTGAGAACGAGATATGTGCGGCTCCTATCGGGATTTGTGGGCACATTCAGGCGGCTTTGCTGGTCTTGTTTTACCATTGTCGTAATGTCTTGTAACCGGGATTCCGAGTCTGATCGGGTCTTCCTTGGAGAAGGAATATCCTTTGTTGACCGTGAGAGCTTGTGATGGGCTAAGTTGGGACACCCCTGTAGGGTTTTGAACTTTCGAAAGCCATGCCCACGGTTATGGGCAGATGGGAATTTGTCAATGTCCGGTTGTAGAGAACTTGACACTTAATCTAATTAAAATGAATCAACCGCGTGTGTAGCCGTGATGGTCTCTTCTCGGCGGAGTCCAGGAAGTGAACACGGTCTCGTGTTATGCTTGAACGTAAGTAGTTTCATGATCACTTCTTGATCACTTATAGTTTCTTGACCGTGCTTTGCTTCTCTTCTCGCTCTCTTTTGCATAAGTTAGCCACTATATATGCTAGTGCTTGCTGCAGCTCCACCTCACCACCCTTTCCTACCCTTAAGCTTAAATAGTCTTGATCGCGAGGGTGTGAGATTGCTGAGTCCCCGTGACTCACAGATACTTCCAAACAGTTGCAGGTGCCGATGATGCCAGTGCAGGGGACGCTACCAAACTCAAGTGGGGGTTCGACGAGGATTCGGGCTGTTACTATGTTTATTTCCCGGATGATCAGTAGAGAAGCCCAGTTGGGTCGATCGGGGATCTAGCATTTGGGGTTGTCTTTCTTTTTGGGATGATTAGTAGAGGAGCCCAGTTGGGTCGATCGGGGATCTAGCATTTGGGGTTGTCTTTCTTTATTTTGGTTCGGTAGTTGGACCTTGATTGTATTCTGGATGATGTATGATTTATTTATGTATTGTGTGAAGTGGCGATTGTAAGTCGACTCTTTATCCCTTTCTTATTCAGTACATGGGATGTGTATTATTACCCCTCTTGCGACATGCCTACCATGCGGTTATGTCTCTAAGTCGTGCCCCGACACGTGGGAGATATAACCGCATCGTGGGTGTTACACCTATGCATCATATGGCATCTCTTTCTCTATAGGAATTGAGATGCATGTCATCTCACTTCCTATGATTTTCATGTTCCTATAAAATTCCTATCCTATGAACCAAAGGAGGCCTCTGCTGGAGTAACTACTGTAGCTAGCAGTACTGCTGGTATAGTAGTTTTCTTCAAGAAGTGGAATTCAACGAAATCATGATGTTTCTTTTGTCCGAGCAACTTCACAGTGGGAAAGGTTGGGCCTTTGATTTGACAACTCATTAGTCATTATTACTGCGGTGCGACGACCGGGGTGTCTCTCTCTTGGAGTTTTGCGTGCATGGCAAGTGGACCAGGATGGTCGACGTCCCAAATGTTGGCGAACGGAAGTACTCTTTCTGATTCGAGGAGCGAGGAAGCGCGCGCCGTCAAGGGAAGGGGGTTGGGTTGGCCAGGGCAGTCAGACGCGGGCATGGTGGTGGTATTGGTTTTTAACCGTTTTAGGTGTAGTATTGGTAGTTTGCAAAACTACTCAATTATTGCACTCAGTTTCCTAAGAAATTGTGGTAAAAAACATTACTCCACAGCCCGCTTCCCTTCTCCTTCCTCTTCCACCGCTCGCGCATGTCCGCGGGAAGCGACCAGTCAACCCTTATATAGGAGTGCTAGCACAAAAAGATGCATGCATGACCACTAAAATTTCCAGATTAAAGTGCCGCTCTAGCGGGAGTATGGCGTATGTCGTTACCTTCGGCCGGGCCATGGCTACCAGGCAACGGCGACCAGAGAAGAGGCGTTGGGAGGGGAATGAATGCAACTACTGTTTGGGTTTGCCATCCGGCTTAAATAAATGCGCACCATCACGTGTACCTGCGGGTGCACAAATTGTAACATACGTGGCTGCTTAAGTGGGCGTCCCGTAACTGGTGTGTGTGAGAGATTCTGAGAGACAGAGTGCGTGTGTGCGACTCTACTCTTCGGAAATGTGCTCAACCTTTTGCATCGGGATATAAGTATAATAGTATTACACTTTAGCTCGTGATTTACGTGGCCATGTTAACATGGTTGTGTCAAAAAAATGTCACTTCCTGCTCATGATTTGTGTTATATAACTACTAGCAAGATGCTCGTGCATTGCACGAAACATAAATATGCATTTTTTTACAAAACACCTGTTGTGATTGACCCATGCAAGAGTAATCCCATGTGTAAAAACTAATGATATATCAAGAATTTTATCAGAAAACTGGTATCTCGACCATTTCATCGAAAAATGAAAGATGAGAGATAAGGTGAGGAGGAGTGGAGCATGGTGGTGACTGGTGGTCGGACTGGGCGGAGGTAGGGGGTGGACGGCACCGGCAGGCGGCAGCGGCCACCATGCTAGATTGTTCTGGAGACTTCCTTTTTTAATTTCTCAGCAATGAGGTTGTGGGAGATAAGGATGAACGAGGCAAGACATTGTCTGTAAGACCATAATAGATTTGGTGCCAAAAATAGGCATGCCAATGTTTGGCATTGTGCCAAATATTCGCTACTACTTGGTTGGTTACGGAGTTGTCTTGCCTATCTCACATAAAGTTGCCAATATTTGGCAAGTCTTGGTATTGCCAATATTTGGCAATTCCAACATTTGGCTAGCCAAATATTGGCAGCAAACCAATCATGATCTAAGTGTGGAGAGAGGTGTGGGTATCTTTTGTAAAATTGTCATAGTTTGCTTTTTATCCGTCAGATATAGATCGAACGGTCTATATTACAAGATGGCAGGCACACCATCATCACCAAATCATTTTTTTATAAGAGTAGAGATGATAAGTTTGCTAACTACTAAAGTAAAGTGGAATTTGTCCATGTTATACAAGTAAATTAAGGTGATTGTTTATCATACGGGTAAGGTTGGATGAAGGGTGGTAGGAACAAATGCTCCGCCTAGAGCATATGTGTGTGATATGGAGTCTTAGTGTGTGTGTGGGGGGTGCATGCATGTGTGTGTGTGTGACACGAGGTCCTTGGTGGTAGATGTAATTTAAGTGTGTGTGGCTTCATCACAGAGAGGTGATGTGTATGGCTGAGGCCACCGACAAGGGGGTGTGAGAGAGAGAAAAGGCCCGTAGAGAGGGAAGAGAAGGCATGTGCGCGTGAGAGGAGTCGACATCAAGAGAACGTGTTTGTTGGAGAGACACCAAGGAAGACTACTATATATCGATGGTGCATGTAGGCGGGAATTAAACGAAGGGATGGTCTTATTGGTTTCGGGGATATAGGGGAAGAGTGAGAGAGGGGGGTAGCTAGAAGGAGATTGTTAAGTGTGAGTATGTGTTTTACCCATCCAGGCGGAAGTTATGTGCACACAAGAAGAGAACGATTCGATCTGCCGTTAGGGCTGAGGGTAATTAACTACGTATGGAGACATAGAAGACCTTGAACATGCATGTGCGAGAGGTATACATGTATACGTGGAATGTGTGTGTGTGTGCATGCGCGCATGATCGAGATAAAAGAAAGAATACATAAGTCATAAGATCAACGACATGGGAGAGACGGGTCGGTATGACAATATGCATGCATGTGAGAGTGCAGGGAAGAAGGCCCGATAATTGAGCATGTGTTTTTGTCTTTAAGAGATAGTGCGTGGGCTGGAGCATACATCTATGGCAAGCAGAGGGAGCGATACACAACGATTGTGCAAAAGAGATCAACCTATAAATGCATGTATGGAGAGACATATATATAGTGTGGGTGATAGGAAGCAAGAGTGCGTGCGAGAAAGAAATGTTGACGGAGAAACTACAGATAGATACAAAGATAGGGATGCTAGCTAGAGGGCCATTGGCTAGTTTGAGTGTTGGAGATGACCGCCGGGTGGTTCATAGGGTGAAGTTATGTGTGTGTAAGAGAAAGATAAAAAGAGGGCACATGACTGCATGTAGAGAGAAACATATATAGTGTGCGTGATAGGAAGCAAGAGTGAGGGCGAGGAAGTAGGTTGATGGAGAAATAGATAAATAGAAAGATGAAGATGCTAGCTAGTGTGCGTTAGAAATAGGAGTCGAGTGGATCAAAAGGTTGAGTTATGTGTGTGGGTGTGAGAGAGATAGAGAGAGAGGGTGCATGTGAGTCACATACAAACAAATATCAGAGAGAAATGAGATCCCGAGAGACGGAGTTTTGTGTCTGTGAGAGAGAAAGATATTTCACAACAAGAGCGATAGCTAGAGAGACATATGAGGGAACACAAGATATCTATAGGGAGAGAGAGTGTGTATGAGCGACATACAAGAGAATGGTGGAGAGATATGAGACCCTGGGAGATAGAGTTTGTGTTTGTGTGTGAGAAAGAGATATTTAATAGGAAGAGTCGTAGCTTCTCATACCTAAGGAGCGAAAGACATCTCTATGTGAGAGGGGGTGTGCAAGTGGCACACAGGGGAATAGTAGAGAGAAATGAGACCCCGGGAGACGAAGTTTTTGTTTGTGTGAGAGAAAGAGATTTCACATGGAGAATCATGGTTAGAGACACATAGCAGGGAGCAAGATATACTTAGAGAGAGATAGAGTGATGAGGGTCGAGGGAGAGAGTACCGTCAGTGTGTCACGAAGATAAAAGATCATTGTCGACATATAGGTAGCACGAGAGATACCGAGAGACGATGAACGCGTATAGGTCTAGAGAGATACTCCTATATAAGCATGAGTGATAGCTATATGAGATGAATATCTGGATTAAAGGGGATTCAAATATTTAAACTGGAGATCACGGCATCGATAATATCATAACACAAATTGGTGTATCAAACATGCATATTCATTTGAATTTGGGGACACGTGAAATGTTATATAGTTTATCAATATTAGCGATCCATAGATTCTTTAATTAGAGACAATGTATGGTTTATATGTAATTAATGTCTAAATGGGATTACACTGTATGTTGCGTGTGTGAAACATATTATACATGTTTGAGAAGTAAAAAAACCACATGAAACACACATTAATTGGAGACAGTTAGCGATGAATGCATACATTCAATTTCAACATAAAGTGGTTTCAAATATTTGAAAAATTCAAGTTAAGATGGATACAACCTTATGAATCTGAGATCATGCCATTTGTAAACCATATTTATGTATAAAGGGTGTTGTGCTTTCTAAAGTACATATAAAAAATGATGTATATAGAATTTTATTCCAATCGAAAATGGATCCTACCCGAACAAAAATAGAATACATACTGGATCCGAATTGAGTTGGCACGGTAAACGTGCACTCTTGCTCTGCAAAAATTTGAACGAAGTGGGGAAAGTCGCAGTAACGGCCCGAAACCAAAATCTGCGAGATGGAAATTACTGCCTATCCCTGACACGCAAAGCCTATCGGCTCGATTTCTATAGGTTTCTATAGGGGTAGGTTTCTAATTTCACTCAAACGTGACATAACCGTGTCTCACTTGGATTCATACACGGAGGGTGCCAAAACACAGTGTCTCCTCGGCCGAAATCGACCCCCTCCCCGATTCACACACGGTGGGTGCCAAAAACAAACTCTCGTTGGCAAATATTTGGTGTATGTGAGATTACCGTCCTATCCCCAACCGACTAATATTGCTGTGATGTAGGAAATTTTAAATAGGGGCTAAGTTTGTAAATTTCCTTGCATTTGAGACAAGCGCGCCCTAAAGACATGGTTCCCCCTTCCTCTCTCCTTCCATTTCCCCATTCGTACTTCGTGGGCGCCAAAACACCCTCTCCACCCCAGCCTCCTTCGTCCTCCACCCCATCCACCGCCATCCTCCTCCACCATGCCGGAGCTGATACCCCGACGCCATCGTCCATTACAAGAGACCGACCTCTCTCATCCACGGCTTCGGACCGGGATCCTTGCATCCCGTCCTCTCGCTTCATCCCCGCCATCGTCCACCTTGCCGGCGTTGCTCCTATGACCGTCTCGTCCACCGTGCCCCGCCGCCATCGTCTACCCTCCTAGATCTGCTTCCACGCCACCGACAACCATCGCTACCACAACACCGTAAAATTCTTAGCAGATGCATACATGGCGCCGCACCAGAGGCACTACTCTTTCGTATCCGCTCAACTTATTTATCGCAACAAGAAAATAAATCGCCACTGCTTTACTCTGATTTCTTGTCCATCACTTGTTTCCTTTGTCCGGTTTGCACCTTCAGATCCTCCATGGCACGCTCAACACTATACTCGCAATGCTTATGGTTTTCCCCTTTTATATTCCACAATAGTTAAATGACAGTAGACTAAATTTCAAAATTGGGTCAGTCGATTTTTGAGAGCTCGCCTGAGTTCGTCGGTGCGAAGGAAGGGGCTCGGGTGCGGATAGTGGTTGTGGGGGGCGGTGGTGGGGCCTCGCCGAACAAAGAAA
>NC_041392.1:285849923-286018103 GCF_002162155.2 Triticum dicoccoides | reverse complement strand
GAGGGCGGCGGGGGGGGGGGGATCGGGGCCGGTGATTCAGCCGGCGGCCCGTGCAGTGTTCTGTATGGGAAGAATCAGAGATGAGGAAGAAGAAGGGTTAGGAGACGTAGGATCTTCATCCAACCGCCTGAAATGGTCGACTGACCCAAATGACAAAAGTCACGTGACTTGCATGCAGACATGCCTTTATATTCAGTACCATCATCATAGCTGCTTAGCACTACTCCTGAATGCATCAAGCTAAACAATGTACCACTCATAATTCCAAACTTGTTGCTCAAATACGAATCTGATATGATGCCGATATTACTAAAACAGATAATGTTTAATTGGTCAGATAATGTTCCTACTTTACTTTCAAAAAGCACGTGCACCACATATAGAGAGACAACAGGGAGTTGCATTCTTAATGCGCTCTGGTTCATCATGTGTGGGCACTACTCAATGAACATTTTATTATCCAAAATCTGCTCGCTCTTCTTTAGCATGTTCCTCTTCCATTCTTCTTTAATAAGTACTCTCTCCATTCCTAAATACAAGTCTTTGTATAGATTCCACCATGGACTACATATGGAGAAAAATGAGTGAATATACACTCTAAAATGTATCTGTATACATCCGTATGTGATCCATAGTGGAAATCTCTACAAAGACTTATATTTTGGAACGGAGGGAGTATGATAGTACTATAGTATGTTCCTTGTAGTGAAGATGAGAAGGGACATTTGGAGTGTAGAGGTCTATACGGTCGGTTGTGATGGACACTTTGAACTCTTCGGGCCTCTTTGATTCGTAGGATTTTGTAAACATAGGAATAGGAATTGTAGTGGCCTGCCCACTTGAATCCTATAAGATTAGCAAGGAAATGCGGGGAGCTGTGTCGCCTTTGAGAGCTACACTAATATTAACAGTATTGCACCTTCAGTTGAAGAGAGCTGGTATCCGACGCCTTTCTAGCGGTACCGGCAATACTAGCACATATATTCCAGCAAGTTCCACTTTGCTGATTTTACTCCTGATGCTTACGGTTTTCCCGTTATATCTACAGTATGATCTGTGTAGCTGCTTTGTGTCGCACTAGCAGCAGTCCACTCTTGAAGCTAAACAACACACCAATCATAAGTACAAAGCTTACTTCTTAAAATACGAATTGTGATATGATACTGACATTAGCTAACAGACACACATTTAATTGGTTAGCTAATGCTCCCAATTGAGAGTCCAAATGCATGTGGCCACATATAAAGAGACATCATGGAATTGCTTTTCTTGGGGCGCTCTAATTCATCATGGGTAGGCAACCAACATTGTACAGAAAGAAGGGGAATCTCAATAATATGCTTCCTCTTCTGTTCTTTAACATGTTCCTCTTCTATTCTTCTTTAGTAAGCACGGTATGTTCCTTGTCAGGAAGGGGAGTAGGGACATCTGCAGTCGAGACCTCTATTGGGCCGGTTCTGCTAAATAATTTCGCACTCCGAGTTGGTCTGCCATAATACCCCAGAAATGGTGGGAGCCGCGCGGTCTTTGATAGACTAAACTAATATTAATAGTTGTGCCCCTTCGGGTGAATAGAGCTGGCATGTAGGTGATCGATAGGCTGCATATTAGTAGCGGCAAAACCCTATGTTTTCCAGCCAGTTTCGCTTTCCCGATTTATTTATGGTGGTTATGGTGTACCCCTATTATCTACACTATGATCTGCCTACTGGCTTTGCGCTCTCGTTATCATGGTTTGGCAGTAAACTTTCTATACTTATATTATGAACCTATCATCTTACAACTATCCTTACATCTGGGCCCCCCAACAGGGAGCCTATTTTTTTGTGTAGTTGTGCCAAGTTATATTAATCTACTCACCATATTACAGCACACATGGGCTCTCTCATCAGAATCCAGTGATAGCACACAAGGTTTTACGGGGAGCCTCTATTATATTACAATATCCTCTGCATTACAAAGATAATCTCACTACTATTTGTGTTTTCATGCTTTATAGATATTGTACGCAATCACAATGAATATAAGAATGCACACATCAGAAGAATATTGCGGAACAGTTCAATGGGTAATAAACTTAGCATGGATTGAGGTTCATTGTGGATGCAATGAAACCCACATGCTCCCGACCTATAGATTCGTATTCAGAATATGGTCCTAATGACTATTGTGAGCTCAAGGAGTCAAAGGTAGATGGCCTATCCTGTTCACCTAATAAGGTGCCTGTTCTAATTTGGCAAGTTTTTATTGGTTGCACATATCTTGAATAAGGTGTCTTGCATTTCTTTTTCTTCGTTGCACCGCCATCTGCTTAGTTTACTCGTGATATATGTGAAGATTCCATGCCCATCCATTATCAACACCAATTCCATTTGTCGTCATACCATGTTTTTCCATTCAAATGTTGTTCTTGTGTTTCAGACATCCAAAAGCAAGAGGGTGATTGCAGAACCTAAAGGAGTACACGCAAAGTCCTTGAAAAAGGTGGTTTTCCCGGAGAAATCACATAGCACCCGACGTATATTGGCGATAGAACCAGCGCCGCAAAACCTAGGATATCGCAACTATGCTGATCGCTACTTTGCTCTTGTGAGTACCTATTGTCCTATCGATGTCCTTACATTCATACCTGGTGGATTATGTGACATCATTGTGCATTATAGCTTGCTTATCCACTGTTTGATCCAAATTATCAGATCTATATTAATGCTTAAATTAATGTAGAATAAACCCAATTCCTATGAAGAAATTTAGTTCTGCATTGTTCTTGTAAGTATCTGTTGTCCTTCATCACTGTACTTATATTTGTCAGCTAGTTCTTCATGTACACTTTGTAGCTTATTTTCCCTTGTCCTCCTTTTTCTACACATCTGATATACATTTACTCTTGCCAAAATATTGAATAAAACCAATGTTACTGAAGAAGTTTAGCTCCGCATTGCTCTTGTCAGTGCATTCTGCATGTATGTTGTATTTACATTTGTACTCTACATCTTAAGTTAAATAATCGCCATTTGTTCCTATATTTTCACATCTATATTTACTCTTAACAAAATGTAGAATAAAGGAAATACTCTAGAAGAAGAGTGTGCGGTAAACTTCTTGAGTTGCCCCCCCATCAATATGGACAAGGCCTTTATAGAGCCTGTCTTCACTACTAATGTAAGTTTGTCCTCCTCAAGCCTTCAAACTTTGTTGTGTACATTTGGATAGCTATGAGTGCAAATGCTGTTTATTTTTGTTGTCTGCGTCAAATTGCTTGTTCAAAGTTTATAAAGTAGAAGTGCATAAACAAAAGTTTGTCCTTCTCACTTTCAGTCTTTAGTTGTACAATCTAGTTCCTTATTCGTACCATGTAAATTAAACTAAACATAGCAAGTTATATTCTTTAGCACTATGTGTATGCTTGTGTTCTTGATCTATAATCCAGTGGTGTGGTGAGACTACCAACAACATCACAATGTCATATCCTGCTATGTCTCAACTATGAACAATGCCATACTATATTAATGTTATTTAAATTGTGTCTCTTTATTTACCAATCTAAAATGGTATAAATTGATAGTACACTCACCATTCATGCTTATACGTTGTTTAGAACTACATCTATGCTTGTGTTCTTGATATGTAATCTAGTGGTCTGGTGAAGCTGGCTGCTCTTGTACAATGCCATTTCCTGTCGTCTTAACTATGAACAATGCCTATTATGTTAATGCTATTTTAAACCGTGTATCTTTATTTCTGACAAAGAAATGAGATGAATTGACAGCACTGATGCTTATACGTGCAAAACCTGTTATCTACCTACTTGTTTCTCTTTTAGGGTGACAACACTGCTGCTAGGAAGAACTGCCACAATGATAGTGAGACGAACCCATTGTTTGTCCCTCTAACACATATTCCAGAGGAGAAGCCAACACATATTGAGGGTAGGGATACAACCACGAAGTCACATCTTGATGTAGTGTCAAACTTACTCAGTCACACAAGCTCGATGAAGTCGCCGCCTGAATCTGTTCGACTTCTTCAGTCTAAAATTCAAGCAGAAATACATGCTTCCGCACAAATACGACTGGAACTCCAATCTCTATGCAAGATTAACCATAAGTACAAGACATTTATTGATGCTATGCAGCTTAAGTTGGTTGATATGAGCGCCAAAGAAGCGCAGTCTCATCAGGTTGCTAAGCTGCTTGCGCTGCAGCTCTTGGGCTAGGCTAACCTTTCTTGAACTATGTTGAAGTGCTGTCAGTTCTGTCTATTATTTTGTCCGCCTGTTAACTTCCACTGGTGGCGACCTGCCCAGTTTATGTAATCTGCTGTCTAGTTGCCCTTTATTATCACTGGTGGCGAACTTTGACGCCGAGGTGATGTAATACACTGTAATTTCTTTGTTGTATAGTCTAGGTTTATTCTTGGTCGGTATGCTGTAATTTAGGCCGGAAGGTTCTTCAGGCCGGCTCGTTACTCTTATGGGCCAAAACATGGGCCTATAATCATCTTGGGCCATTAGCAGGTCTAAACCTGTAGTTGTTTCCCACCTTTAACAGGCCAAGTAAAGTTCTGGCCAGCTGGGCCAGAGAATACCATGGGATTTCAGGAGGCTAAAACCTAGATTGGGCTAGCGTTGAGCCGAAAAATTCACGGGCCAATATAGGCCAAAACTGCCTAAGGCCCATGTTTGGCCCAAATAGGACAAGCAGTTAACAGGCCAAAATATATCTCGGGCCTGTTTGGCCCAATAAAGTTATGGGCTTTAAGCAGGCCGGTATCTACACGGGCCATAGGCCTAAAAGTGTCACGGGCCATTATCAGATGGGCTGTAAGCAGGCCGGATTCAACGCAGAATGTAATTACGCCCAACTGTTACACAGGCCATTAACAGGCCGATAGGCCAGTTGGGCTGAAATTTATCCACGAAGACTACGGGCTGTTAAGAGGCCTAAAGTTACTTCGGACAAGAAATAGCACAGTTTTTGCATGGGCCGTTAAATGGCCTAAAGTTAAACCGGGCCGACAACGTCCCATATGCACCATGGGCCGCTAACAGGCCGAAACTATTATCAGGCTGAACTGGTAAACGACAATTTAATAGGCTGAAAAACAAACCTGTCTTAGAATGGGCCCAAAAGAACAGTGGCCTGTTAACGGGCCTGGTCCGATATGGGACGTAATTTGGCTAAAAACAGGACATACTGTGAACGGTCCTGATCTGGTATGGGCCTCAATTTGACCCAAAACATGGTAGGCTATTAACGGGCTAGCCCACTAGTGTCTGAAAAAACATGGTGGGCCTTTAGCTGGGCCGGCCTTTTTCATCGGAATGGGCCTCTGTTGGACCGTGCCACATGTCGACGTATGATAGGCGTCTCCTGTCCAATGAGTGGATGACATCTGTCCCAACGGTGAGCCAACACGTGTTTCCTCTGGCCAATGAGAATTTTACACGTGGAAAACCCCCATTGGTCCGGGCTGTTAACGGGTTACCGGATCCAAAACCAGACCCGATAGCTTAACAGTGACCCGTTACGGTCGATGTCACGTGTCGGTAACCCTTGACAGAAGCACTCCTATGACGTGCGATTTATCATCATGGAAGTGGACACTTCCGTGATGATAATGTTGGTAATGTCATGGAACACTTCTATGACAACACATGTATGACTATCTTGATTCTGTCATAAAATCATCATGGATGTACATGCATGACAGAAAACGTGACCTACTGTGACAAACACGTATCATCACGGAAGTGTATTTTTTTGTAGTGATACCAACACTTTCCAAGGAACTTATTATTTGACAACATAAAGTAAATTCATTTTTTGTTTCGGGACTGGGCATCCCTATTACCTTTGCCATGCTCTCATGCAATGAAAAGTGAATAAACACTCATCTTGAGAATAACACATCTATCATGGAAAAATATCAGCCACCCCCTACCGTTTCATGAGCGGTACGAGCACACAAAAAGGAAATTATTTTGAAAGTTAGAGATGCCACATACAAATTTGCTTAAAACAGCACTGAAATACTGCATATAGGTAGGTATGGTGGACTCCTATGGCTAAAGCGGTTTTAAGGATTTTGGATGCACAAGTAGTATTTCTACTTAGTACAAGTGGAGGCTTGCAAAAAGATTGATAAGAAACCAACCAAGAAACGAAAAATCACATAAGTGAGCATTAAGCATAACTAACACCAAATAATGCACCACAAGTAGGGTGTAATTTCATTGCATAACTATTGACTTTCATGCTTGCATAGGGAATCACAAACCTTAACATCAATATTCTTACTAAAGCATAATTACTCACTAAAATGACTCACATATCACTATCATCATATCTCAAAACTATTACAAAGAATCAAGTTTATTTTGTCCAACTTCACAAAGCTCTTTATGGTCTTAAACAAGCTCCTAGAGCGTGTTATAAATGCTTGACCAAGTTCCTTATTGAAAAAGGCTTTGAAATTGGAAAAATTGATTCTCCACTTTTTACTAAAAGGGTAATGGTGCATTATTTGTGTGCCAAATTTATGTGGATGATGTCATATTTGGTTCGACTAGCCCTAATTTTAGTGAAAAGTTTGGAAGGCTAATGTCGGAGAAGTTTGAGATGTCTATGATGAGTGAACTCAAGTTCTTTGTTGGTTTTCAAATCAAGCAAACTAAGGAGGGTACCTTTGTTTCCCAAGAAAATTATACCAAGGACTTATTCAAGAAGTTCAACATGCAAGAAAGCAAAGGTATGAAAACACCCATGCCTAATAGTGGACATCTTGACTTGACAAAGGATGGCAAACCGGTTGACCAAAAGGTTTACCGCTCTATGATTGGTTCATTGTTATATCTATATGCCTCCCGTCCCAATATTATGCTAAGTATGTGCACGTGTGCACGATATCAAGCAGCCCCTAAGGAATGTCATCTTAAGGCTGTGAAAAGGATAGTGAGATACTTAATTCATGCACCAAACTTTGGCATTTGGTATCCTAAGAGGTCTTCTTTTGATCTTGTTGGCTATTCCAACTCGGACTATGCCGGTGACAAGGTTGATAGAAAATCCACTTCGAGCACTTGTCAATTTATTGGTAGATCTCTTGTGTCTTGGTCCTCCAAGAAACAAAACTCAGTATCCTTATCCACCAGCGAAGCAGAATACATTGCCGCCGGTTCATGTTGTGCTCATTTACTTTGGATGACCCAACCTCTTAAGAATTATGGGATATATTGTTGGAAATATGCCCTAGAGGCAATAATAAAAGTATTATTATTGTATTTCCTTGTTCATGATAATTGTCTTTTATTCATGCTATAACTGTATTATCCGGAAATCGTAATACACGTGTTAATACATAGACCACAATATGTCCCTAGTGAGCCTCTAGTTGACTAGCTCGTTGTGATCAATAGATAGTCATGGTTTCCTGGCTATGGACATTGGATGTCGTTGATAACGGGATCACATCATTAGGAGAATGATGTGATGGACAAGACCCAATCCTAAGCATAGCACAAAGATCGTGTAGTTCGTTTGCTAGAGCTTTGCCAATGTCAAGTATCTCTTCCTTTGACCATGAGAGCGTGTAACTCCTGGATACCGTAGGAGTGCTTTGGGTGTATCAAACGTCACAACGAAACTGGGTGACTATAAAGGTGCACTACAGGTATCTCCGAAAGTATCTATTGTTTTATGCGGATCGAGACTGGGATTTGTCACTCCGTGTAAATGGAGAGGTATCTCTGGGCCCACTCGGTAGGACATCATCATATGCGCAATGTGACCAAGAAGTTGATCACGGGATGATGTGTTATGTGTTACGGAACGAGTAAAGTGACTTGCCGGTAACGAGATTGAACAAGGTATCGGTATACCGACGATCGAATCTCGGGCAAGTAAAATACCGCTAGACAAAGGGAATTGTATACGGGATCGATTGAGTCCTTGACATCGTGGTTCATCCGATGAGATCATCGTGGAACATGTGGGAGCCAACATGGGTATCCAGATCCCGCTGTTGGTTATTGACCGGAGAACGTCTCGGTCATGTCTGCATGTCTCCCGAACCCGTAGGGTCTACACACTTAAGGTTCGATGACGCTAGGGTTATAAAGGAAGCTTGTATGTGGTTACTGAATGTTGTTCGGAGTCCCGGATGAGATCTCGGACGTCACGAGGAGTTCCGGAATGGTCCGAAGGTAAAGATTTATATATAGGAAGTCCTGTTTCGGCCATCGGGACAAGTTTCGGGGTCATCGGTATTGTACCGGGACCACCGGAAGGGTCCCGGGGGCCCACCGGGTGGGGCCACCTGCCCCGGGGGGCCACATGGGCTGTAGGGGGTGCGCCTTGGCCTACATGGGCCAAGGGCACCAGCCCCAAGAGGCCCATGCGCCTAGGGAACCCTAGAGGGAAGAGTCCTCAAAGGGGAAGGCACCTCCGAGGTGCCTTGGGGAGGATGGACTCCTCCCCCCCCTCTTGGCCGCACCCCTTTCTTGGAGGAAGGGGCAAGGCTGCGCCTCCCCCCTCTCCCTTGCCCCTATATATAGTGGAGGGGAGGAAGGGCATTGATACCTGAGCCCTTGGCGCCTCCCTCCCTCCCGTGACACCTCATCCTCTCCCGTAGGTGCTTGGCGAAGCCCTGCAGGATTGCCACGCTCCTCCATCACCACCACGCCGTTGTGCTGCTGCTGGATGGAGTCTTCCTCAACCTCTCCCTCTATCCTTGCTAGATCAAGGCGTGGGAGACATCGTCGAGCTGTACGTGTGTTGAACGCGGAGGTGTCGTCCGTTCGGCACTTGATCATCGGTGATTTGAATCACGACGAGTACGACTCCATCAACCCCGTTCACTTGAACGCTTCCGCTTAGCGATCTACAAGGGTATGTAGATGCACTCTCTTTCTACTCGTTGCTGGTCTCTCCATAGATAGATCTTGGTGACACGTAGGAAATATTTGAATTTCTGCTACGTTCCCCAACAGTGGTATCAGAGCTAGGTCTATTGCGTAGATTCTTTGCACGAGTAGAACACAAAGTAGTTGTGGGCGTTGATGTTGTTCAATATGCTTACCGTTACTAGTCCAATCTTGTTTCGACGGTATTGTGGGATGAAGCGGCCCGGACCGACCTTACACGTACTCTTACGTGAGACAGGTTCCACCGATTGACATGCACTTGGTGCATAAGGTGGCTAGCGGGTGCCAGTCTCTCCCACTTTAGTCGGAACGGATTCAATGAAAAGGGTCCTTATGAAGGGTAAATAGCAATTGGCATATCACGTTGTGGTCTTGCGTAGGTAAGAAACGTTCTTGCTAGAAACCCATAGCAGCCACGTAAAACATGCAACAACAATTAGAGGACGTCTAACTTGTTTTTGCAGGGTATGCTATGTGATGTGATATGGCCAACAAGAATGTGATGAATGATATGTGATGTATGAGATTGATCATCTTCTTGTAATAGGAATCACGACTTGCATGTCGATGAGTATGACAACCGGCAGGAGCCATAGGAGTTGTCTTTATATATTGTATGACCTGCGTGTCATTGAAGAACGCCATGTAACTTACTTTACTTTATTGCTAAACACGTTAGCCATAGAAGTAGAAGTAGTCGTTGGCGTGACAACTTCATGAAGACACGATGATGGAGATCATGATGATGGAGATCATGGTGTCAAGCCGGTGACAAGATGATCATGGAGCCCCGAAGATGAAGATCAATGGAGCTATATGATATTGGCCATATCATGTCACAACTATATAATTGCATGTGATGTTTATTATGATTATGCATCTTGTTTACTTAGGACGACGGTAGTAAATAAGATGATCCCTTACAAAATTTCAAGAAGTGTTCTCCCCTAACTGTGCACCGTTGCTACAGTTCGTCGCTTCTAAGCACCACGTGATGATCGGGTGTGATGGATTCTTACGTTCACATACAACGGGTGTAAGACAGTTTTACACAGCGAAAACACTTAGGGTTAACTTGACGAGCCTAGCATGTGCAGACATGGCCTCGGAACACGGAGACCGAAAGGTCGAGCATGAGTCGTATAGTAGATACGATCAACATGAAGATGTTCACCGATGATGACTAGTCCGTCTCACGTGATGATCGGACACGGCCTAGTTGACTCGGATCATGTAATCACTTAGATGACTAGAGGGATGTCTATCTGAGTGGGAGTTCATAAGATGAACTTAATTATCCTGAACATAGTCAAAAGACCTTTTGCAAATTATGTCGTAGCTCGCGCTTTAGTTCTACTGTTTTAGATATGTTCCTAGAGAAAATTATAGTTGAAAGTTGATAGTAGCGATTATGCGATCAGTAGAAAACTTATGTCCTTAATGCACCGCTCAGTATGCTGAACCCCAAACATCGTTTGTGGATGTTGTGAACATCGGACATACACGTCTTGATAACTACGTGATAGTTCAGTTAAACGGTTTAGAGTTGAGGCACTAAAGACGTTTTCGAAACATCGCGGAACATATGAGATGTTTCGAGGGCTGAAATTGGGATTTCAGGCTCGTGCCCACGTCAAGAGGTATGAGACCTCCGACGATTTTCTTAGCCTGCAAACTAAGGGAGAAAAAGCTCAATCGTTGAGCTTGTGCTCAGATTGTCTGAGTGCAACAATCACTTGAATCGAGTGGGAGTTGATCTTCTAGATAAGATAGTGATGTTTCCCCAAAGTCATTGCCACCAAGCTGCTAGAGCTTCGTGATGAACTATAACATATCAGGGATAGATATGATGATCCTTGAAATATTCGTGATGTTTGACACCGCGAAAGTAGAAATCAAGAAGGAGCATCAATTGTTGATGGTTGGTGAAACCACTAGTTTCAAGAAGGGCAAGGGCAAGAAGGGATACTTCATGAAACGGCAAATCAGTTGCTGCACCAGTGAAGAAACCCGAGGTTGAACCCAAACCCGAGACTAAGTGCTTCTGTGATAAGGGGAATAGCCGCTGGAGCAGAATTACCCTAGATACTTGGTAGATGAGAAGGCTGGCAAAGTCGATAGAAGTATATTGGATATACATTATATTAATGTGTACTTTACTAGTACTCCTAGTAGCACCAGGGTATTAGATACCGGTTCGGTTGCTAAGTGTTAGTAACTCGAAATAAAAGGCTACGGAATAAACAGAGACTAGCTAAAGGAGAGCTGACGATATGTGTTGGAAATGTTTCCAAGTTTGATGTGATCAAACATCGCACGCTCCCTCTACCATCAAGATTAGTATTAAACCTGAATGGTTTATTGAATCTCGATCGTAGTGATACACATGTTCATGCCAAAAGATATAAGATAGTAATGATAGTACCACTTACTTGTGGCACTGCCATGTAAGTCATAATGGTATAAAACGCATGAAGAAGCTCCATGTTGATGGATCTTTGGACTCACTCGTTTTTGAAAAGTTTGAGACATGCGAACCATGTCTATTGGTATATATGCATGAAGAAACTCCATGCAAATGGACCGTTTGAACTCACTTGATTTTGAATCACTTGAGATATGCAAATCATACCACATAGGCAGGATGACTGAAAAGCCTCGGTTTCAGTAAAATGGAACAAGATAGCAACTTGTTGGAAGTAACACATTTTGATGTGTCCAGTCCAATGAGTGCTGAGGCATGCAGTGAATATCGTTATGTTCTTACTTCACAGATGATTCGAGTAGATGTTGAGAATATTTACTTGATGAAACACAAGTCTGAATTATTGAATGGTTCAAATAATTTCAGAGTGAAGTAGAAGATCATTGTGACAAGAGGATAAAATGTCTATGATATGATCATAGAGATGAATATCTGAGTTACGAGTTTTGGCACACAATTAAGACATTGTGGAAATTGTTTCGCAATTAATACCGCCTGGAACACCATAGTGTGATGGTGTGTCCGAACATCATAGTTGCACCCTATTGGATATGGTGCGTACCATGATGTCTCTTATCGAATTACCACTATCGTTCATGGGTTAGGCATTAGAGACAACCACATTCACTTTAAATAGGGCACCACGTAATTCCGTTGAGATGACACCGTATGAATTATGGTTTAGAGAAACCTAAGTTGTCGTTTCTTAAAGGTTTGGGGCTGCGACGCTTATGTGGAAAAGTTTCAGGATTGATAAGCTCGAACCCAAAGCGGATAAAATGCATCTTCATAGGACACCCAAAACCGTTGGGTATACCTCCTGTCTCAGATCCGAAAGCAATATGAATTGTTTCTAGAATCGGGTCCTTTCTCGAGGAAAGGTTTCTCTCGAAAGAGTTGAGTGGGAGGATGGTGGAGACTTGATATGGTTATTGAACCATCACTTCAACCAGTGTGTATCAGGGCACAGGAAGTTGTTCATGTGGCACCTACACCAATTGAAGTAGAAGCTTATGATAATGATCATGAAGTTTCGGATCAAGTCACTGCCGTACCTCGTAGGGTGACAAGGATACGTACTACTTCAGAGTGGTACAGTAATCCTGTCTTGAAGGTCATGTTGCTAGACAACAATGAACCTACGAGCTATGGAGAAGCGACGGTGGGCCCAAATTCCAACAAATGGTTAGAAGCCATGAAATCCGAGATAGGATCCATGTATCAGAACAAAGCATGGACTTTGGTGGACTTGCCCGATGATCGGCAAGCCATTGAGATAAATGGATCTTTAAGAAGAAGACGAACGTGGACGGTAATGTCACCGTCCATGAAGCTCGACTTGTGGCGAAGAGTTTTTTTTTCACAAGTTCAAGGAGTTGACTACGATGAGATTTTCTCATCCGTAGCGATGCTTAAAGTCCGTCGGATTCATGTTAGCATTAGCTGTATTTATGAAATCTGGCAGATGGATGTCAAAACGAGTTTCCTTACCGGTTTTCGTGAGGAAAGGTTGTATGTAATACAATCAGAAAGTTTTTGTCGATCCTAAGGATGCTAAAAGGTATGCTGGCTCCAGCGATCCTTCTAAGGACTGGAGTAGGCATCTCGGAGTTGGAATGTACGCTTTGATAAGATGATCAAAGATTTTGGGTCTATACAAAGTTTATGAGAAACTTGTATTTCCAAAGAAGTGAGTGGGAGCACTATAGAATTTCTGATGAGTATATGTTGTTGACATATTGTTGATCAGAAATGACGTAGAATTTCTGGAAAGCATATAGGGTTATTTTGAAAGTGTTTTTCAATGGAAAGCCTGGATTAAGCTACTTGAACATTGAGCATCATGATCTATAAGGATAGATCAAAATGCTTAATAATACTTTCAAATGAGCACATACCTTGACATGATCTTGAAGGTGTTCAAGATGGACCAGTCAAAGAAGGAGTTCTTGCCTGAGTTGTAAGGTACGAAGTTAAGACTTAAAGCTCGACCACGGCAGAATAGAGAGAAAGGACGAAGGTCGTCCCCTATGCTTAAGACGTAGGCTCTTTAGTATGCTATGCTGTGTACCGCACCTGAAGTGTGCCTTGCCATGAGTCAGTCAAGGGGTACAAGAGTGATCCAAGAATGGCTCACAGGACAGCGGTCAAAGTTATCCTTAGTAACTAGTGGACTAAGGAATTTTCTCGATTATGGAGGTGGTAAAAGAGTTCGTCGTAAAGGGTTATGTCGATGCAAGCTTGACACCTATCCGGATAGCTCTGAGTAGAGAGATCGGATACATATAATGGAGCAATAATTTAGAATAGCTCCAAGTAGAACAGTTGTTTGGAATAGCTCCAAATAGAGCGTGGTAGCTGCATCCAGGAGATGACATAGAGATTTGTAAAGCACACACGGATCTGAAAGGTTCAGACCTGTTGACTAAAACCTCTCTCACAAGCAACATGATCAAACATAAAATTCATTGAGTGTTAATCACATAGTGATGTGAACTAGACTACTGACTCTAGTAAACTCTTGGGTATTAGTCACATGGCGATGTGACCTGTGAGTGTTAATCACATGACGATGTGAACTAGATTATTGACTCTAGTGCAAGTGGGAGACTGTTGGAAATATGCCCTAGAGGCAATAATAAAAGTATTATTATTGTATTTCCTTGTTCATGATAATTGTCTTTTATTCATGCTATAACTGTATTATCCGGAAATCGTAATACACGTGTTAATACATAGACCACAATATGTCCCTAGTGAGCCTCTAGTTGACTAGCTCGTTGTGATCAACAGATAGTCATGGTTTCCTGGCTATGGACATTGGATGTCGTTGATAACAGGATCACATCATTAGGAGAATGATGTGATGGACAAGACCCAATCCTAAGCATAGCACAAAGATCGTGTAGTTCGTTTGCTAGAGCTTTGCCAATGTCAAGTATCTCTTCCTTTGACCATGAGAGCGTGTAACTCCTGGATACCGTAGGAGTGCTTTGGGTGTATCAAACGTCACAACGTAACTGGGTGACTATAAAGGTGCACTACAGGTATCTCCGAAAGTATCTATTGTTTTATGCGGATCGAGACTGGGATTTGTCACTCCGTGTAAACGGAGAGGTATCTCTGGGCCCACTCGGTAGGACATCATCATATGCGCAATGTGACCAAGGAGTTGATCACGGGATGATGTGTTACGGAACGAGTAAAGTGACTTGCCGGTAACGAGATTGAACAAGGTATCGGTATACCGACGATCGAATCTCGGGCAAGTAAAATACCGCTAGACAAAGGGAATTGTATACGGGATCAATTGAGTCCTTGACATCGTGGTTCATCCGATGAGATCATCGTGGAACATGTGGGAGCCAACATGGGTATCCAGATCCCGCTGTTGGTTATTGACCGGAGAACGTCTCGGTCATGTCTGCATGTCTCCCGAACCCGTAGGGTCTACACACTTAAGGTTCGATGACGCTAGGGTTATAAAGGAAGCTTGTATGTGGTTACCGAATGTTGTTCGGAGTCCCGGATGAGATCCCGGACGTCACGAGGAGTTCCGGAATGGTCCGGAGGTAAAGATTTATATATAGGAAGTCCTGTTTCGGCCATCGGGACAAGTTTCGGGGTCATCGGTATATTGTACCGGGACCACCGGAAGGGTCCCGGGGGCCCACCGGGTGGGGCCACCTGCCCCGGGGGGCCACATGGGCTGTAGGGGGTGCGCCTTGGCCTACATGGGCCAAGGGCACCAGCCCCAAGAGGCCCATGCGCCTAGGGAACCCTAGAGGGAAGAGTCCTCAAAGGGGAAGGCACCTCCGAGGTGCCTTGGGGAGGATGGACTCCTCCCCCCCCTCTTGGCCGCACCCCTTTCTTGGAGGAAGGGGCAAGGCTGCGCCTCCCCCCTCTCCCTTGCCCCTATATATAGTGGAGGGGAGGAAGGGCATCGATACCTGAGCCCTTGGCGCCTCCCTCCCTCCCGTGACACCTCCTCCTCTCCCGTAGGTGCTTGGCGAAGCCCTGCAGGATTGCCACGCTCCTCCATCACCACCACGCCGTTGTGCTGCTGCTGGATGGAGTCTTCCTCAACCTCTCCCTCTCTCCTTGCTGGATCAAGGCGTGGGAGACATCGTCGAGCTGTACGTGTGTTGAACGCGGAGGTGCCGTCCGTTCGGCACTTGATCATCGGTGATTTGAATCACGACGAGTACGACTCCATCAACCCCGTTCACTTGAACACTTCCGCTTAGCAATCTACAAGGGTATGTAGATGCACTCTCTTTCTACTCGTTGCTGGTCTCTCCATAGATAGATCTTGGTGACACGTAGGAAATTTTTGAATTTCTGCTACGTTCCCCAACATATATGTGAAACATGTTCTATTGCTTTGTGACAATGAGAGTGCCATTAAGATCGCTCACAATCCCATGCAACATTCTTGAACTAAGCATATTGAAGTTCGTCATCATTTCATTTGAGATCATGTTGCTAAAGGAGACATCGATCTTAAGCATGTTCGTACCGATAAGCAATTGGCGGATATATTCACCAAACCGCTTGATGAGAAAGTATTTTGCCATTTGAGAGGTGAATTGAACATCATTGATGCCTCAAACTTGGAGTAGAAACTCCATTTGGATGCATGGGCATGAGCCTTTGACTAATCCTTGATATTTCTCTTATGATGATGATCATATGTCTTGGATCTATACTTGTACCCTGGCATGTCATCTAACCCTTGTAGGTACTTGGATGAGTCCAAATCTATGAGATTGCAACACACTCACATCATGAGCAATCTCTACATCACCAAGTCTCTACAATATGGTGGTTTAAGACAAGGAAGCATGAATCCTTTCAACATATCCTTTGACAATTTCAATATATAAAATTTCATTTGGTATCAAGTTTCATGGTTGTCATTTTGGATACACAAGTGCTCTTCCTTGCAATACTAACCCACGTAGGTAGATGAACTCAAACTACCACTGGTTCTCCCAACTCTTGATGAACTACATCAACCTTGAGCATCCAACACAAGTTCGACCACATGATCAAGATCAACACCACCACCCAAGGGATGTTATTCCACCTTAGAGAAGCTTTAACCCAAGGCATGGGTCAAAGCAGCTCAACAAGATGTGAATACGTCAAAATGCTTAAACGAAAAATGGAAACCCCATTTTGAGCTTAAACGATGAGTATGACCTATGATCAAGTGTTCTCACTTGACTCCTCAGTCAATATACTCTAACATAGGTGACTTTCTCATTAACCCATTCTAGATGAAGTTCTCTAGTGTTTCTTTGTGTTCTTGCATTTTTCTGCATTCCTTGCATCTAATTCATTGCAAATCTTTTAGTTAATTCCCTGCAAATCCTTGTGAGATCTTATTTGCCAAGTGAGCTGAGATGACAAAAAATTTCATCTGTATTGAACTCGGTCTCACCGATTTCTGCCTATCGGCTAGACCGAACTGCAATAGTGTAAATAGTTCATCGGTACAACTGACAAGGACAAACCCGGTCTGACCGATATGCATTATCTATGACATCTCCTACTCGGTGTCACCAATTAAAATAACACGGTGGTACCGATTTCACTACTAAGAAAACATTTTGTCATTGCCACTGTCATTTCTTTTCCAGCTCCACTCGATGATTCTTATCCTCTACTAGCATCTTAAATTACATGTTGTTTTGTAATGTGACTCAAGGACCAAAATAGTTTGACTCCAGAAGATCAATTCTTGGAAATTGATGTCAAAGGGGGAGAGGGAGAGCACATCAAAGCTTATCATAAAGGAGAGAAAGTACATCTTAGCTTCTCGAGATGCTTATTAACCATAGAGGAGAGAAGTCACATGTCTTTAAGAGGGGAAAGGCATGTTAGTGTATGTTATGATTGCTTTGCTCTGATTTTCTCTTACCCTACTTTCTCCCATTATCCAATATCAGATTCAAGGGGAGAAAGAGTTCATATCTAAGGGAAGAAAATCTTTGGAATTCATTGCATATCTTTGATCCTCGGGGACATGTCTATATCCAAATAGAGTACTAAGTGCTCACTCACTACATGCCATCCTTATCTTGGTACTCTTGTGGTTTTCTAAATTTGCTCTGATTAGTAGGTGTTCGTGTGTTATCTAACCCTGTTTTCTCAAGGTCACCTCCTCCAAAGCCAACTCAAGACTACACGGTAAGTATATGGATCACACTCATGTGCATGTTGATCTCTTGCTGATGTACATATTGTTTGCAAGAAGAACTCATGAACATGAAGGTACATTTCCTGTATTTACCTCATTTGCTCTGATGCATATAGCCAAAATATATGTAACTCATTGCTTGCTCTGACATGCTTATGCATTCACATAATCTTACATGCTATCCTTACATGATTGCATACATGTAGGGGGAGCCTATGCATGTTACATGTCTTTCCAAAGCTTTAATTATCATTCTTCATATCTTTATCTAAAGCTTTGATGTATGATGAAAGCACAAGTGCTCCCTGGGTGATTTTGGTAATTAATGCCAACATATCTCTTGTTGAACTAATAGTTTCATCTATTATATTTCAAAAAGTTCAACAAAGGCGTGGCATGGAAAAGAGGACGTGGAACCCCCTTCAAGGTGCTAAGGACGAAGATTGGCTAAAGCTCAAGACTCTTCAGTTCTATTTTAGTTATCCAAGATCACAATTAGTCCATAGGAAAAGCCAATACTATTAAAATGGGATGAGGTGTTGCTTAATGGTCTACTTGCTCAAAATGCTTAGTGATATGCTCCAAAGCCCTCAACCATTTTCTCAAATCCAAATATGTCCAAAACCTAAAGTAAAACTCGGCCCCACCGATTTGATTCACCCGACGCCACCGAGTTCACTTGACATAGCCACTACCAGAAACCCTAATGAGTTCGGTCTCACCGATGGGATCTCGGTCTCACCGAGATGGCCTTGCAAACTCTATGTTGCCTGTTGCAATTTTTTTGGCCTCATCGAAATATGCAATCCGTCTCACTAAGTTTGCCTGACCAACTCTCTGTTTTCTTATTACTGAAATCGGTCTCACCAAGTTCATGTAATCGGTCAAACCGAGATAAGGTTTTGCCCTAACCCTAGCACATCGGTCCCACCGAGTTGATCATGTTGGTCCCACCGAGAACCCTAACGTTCAAATTTTGAACTGAATCGGTCTCACCGAGTTCACTTATTCAGTCTGACCGAGTTGGCTCAATTGTGTGTAACGGTTAGATTTTGTGTGGAGGCTATGTGTACCCCTCCAACCCATTCTCTATTCAAGAGAGAGCCATCAGAACGTGCCTACACTTCCACTACTCATTTTCTTAGAGAGAACCACCTACTCATGTGTTAAGACCAAGACATTCCAATCCAACAACAAGAATCTTGATCTCTAGCCTTCCCCAAGTTGCTTTCCACTCAAATCATCTTTCCACCACAGCCAAATCTATGAGAGAGAGTTGAGTGTTGGGGAGACTATCATTTGAAGCACAAGAGCAAGGAGTTAATCATCAACACACCATCTATTACCTTTTGGAGAGTGGTGTCTCCTAGATTGGTTAGGTGTCACTTGGGAGCCTCTATCAAAGATTCGAGAGATGAACCAAGGAGTTTGTAAGGGCAAGGAGATCGCCTACTTCGTGAAGATCTACCCAAGTGAGACAAGTCCTTCGTGGGAGATGGCCATGGTGGGATAGATAAGGTTGCTTCTTCGTGGACCCTTCGTGGGTGGAGCCCTCCGTGGACTCGCGCAACCGTTACCCTTCATGCGTTGAAGTCTCCACCAACATGGATGTACGATAGCACCACATACCGGAACCACTCCAAAAATCTCCATGTCTCCAATTGCGTTTGCACACTCCAATCCCATCCCTTTACTTTCTTGCAAATTGCATGCTTTACTTTCCGCTGCTCATATAATCTTGTCATGCTTGCTTGAAATTTAATGTGCATGCTTAAACTTGTACTAAAAATCCACCTCAACGTGAAGGACTTAAAAACTACTACTTTTGCTTGTTGAGGGTCTAATCACCCCCCTCTAGACACCTCTTCTCGATCCTTTCACCTATGTCAAGCTTGGGGGAGGTGCCCTGGTATCATATCACCTCCACTATCTTTTGCCTTTACTTATCTTAGTTCGATCGATAGTTATATTTTGCTTTAGATGAATAAAAGTTTAGTCCGATCCTTTCTTTTTTGAGAGTTTGCTTAGTGATCTATATTTGTAATCATGTGTGAGATATATAATAAAGTTTAGTTTGAGGTTTTGTTCTTTGTACTTTCATGTTCAATAAAAAGAAAGGAAATAAATGAAAAAGATCATATGCTAATCCTATGGTAAGTAATGACATCACATAAGGAAGAGTATAAGTAGAAAAATTTATTGGAGATTTACAAACATAGCATTGGTCAATGATGCTATTCATGAAAGAATTAATAAGGGAAGAGATGATTCACATGCAAATACACTATACTAGTGTCATGAGAAACCACGGCCACCTATGGGACCAGAGGGCTAATTGCTGGTTCGGCAGGGGGGCATCGCGTTGCACAAAGAACAGACGAGCATGGGGCAGCATGACAGAGATCACGTAGGCAATTTTACCCAGGTTCGGGCAGCCGTGAGGCATAAAACCCTACTCTTGCTTTGGTGGATTGATGGTGGAAGAGCAGTGGTGGAGCGTAGTACACTTGCCAGGCAAGGGCGGCAGTGGCTACGCGCGTATGGTCATGTTTGTTATCAACCTTCTAACCCTTTGTATGGTTGCCATGGGCCTCCTTTTACGGATTAAGGGGCTACCACAATGGCAAAGTAGTCATTATGCACTGATAAGATAGCAAACAATGCTATCGTACCTAACTCTGCAGGCTGACAGGGTGTATTAAATGCATCACTTAACATCACGTCGTTGGTTGCCCGACAAGCCTTGCCGGGCTATTTTGCCAGCTTCACACCTGCTCGCCTGACACGTCGTAGGACGGGTGTCGTTCTTGGGCATCTTCTGTAGACAAAGGCTGCCGTGTGGCGAATGGCTGCCACTTAGTCACTTTGCGGCTTGACACCGCACTGATTGATGATGCAGGTTGTGGTGGAGTAGTTGGGTGAGGTGGTTTTGCCCTCGTGAGTCCCGGCAAGCCCTGCCGGGACGTCTTGGGTGTCTTCTTTCGGGGGCAACCCCGCCCCTGCTGAGCTGGCTTGCCCGGCAAGGGAGGCCCTCCTCCTGATGTTTTCTTGTTTCTCTGGCTTGAATTTGGTCCTCTTGGTTTGCATGTTGGTCCTCCGAAGCTCTTGGTCTCTTGCACTCTGGCATGGCCTGGTGCCTCAATCCTATTCCCGTGCATGTGTATAGTCTGGGCAATAGACCCAGGGTGTGTTGCACTGACAGAAGCCCACGGGCCTGCCCCAAACGCACTACCGAGCGTCATTGGTGTAGGGCCTAATAAGTGCACAGGCGAGGGCACTGAAGAGGCTGGCCTCTTGATGCCATTTTTCTTTTTCTTCTTCATCAATCTTGGGCTTGGATCAGTTTTTGATCTTCCCACACGCCGTGCGCAACGCTGTGGAAAAACTTCGGTCATGACCCGCGGATTGCCCATGCCCCATGCTTACGGGGCGGAAACTGCCATTCCACTTGCCTCCTGTTTCACACGCACCTACCATGCGCTCTACATGCATTGGGTGTGGTAGGTGGTGGATTCGGAGGGCGAAGGAGGAGTGCCATGGCCGGAAACCGGTCGCCGATGGTTGGAGCAGAGGGTCGGCCTTGATTCTTAGAGCCACAGAGGGCGCAGAGAGGCCATATTGGAGGAGCGGGGTGGCCATTTCCTATGTGAGAGGCCAGCCCCCTGCCTCATCTCCCGATAAAAAGGGGTAGGGGTAGTGCTTCTCCGCACATGCTTCTTCTTCCTCCCCTATGCAATCCTTCCCTTTTAGTCATTGTGAGAGGGCGAGGGTGCGACGGTGTCCCAGTAGCGGCGATGAGGGCTTCTACTCAATAGTGCATCCCTCCTCCTCCGGATCCTACAGTGGCGGAGCCCGCCATGAGGGGAGGAGGGAGGGGGCGAGGCCGAGGTCGTCGCGGCGCTCGGGGAAGAGCAGGACAGGGCGGCTCCTCGGCAGTGCCCCCACCGGCAGCCTTTCCTCCAATGGAAGGCCATGTCGGGGACCAACCTCGAGAGTTCGTCGTCAGGCTGTACAAACCTCTGTGCGGCCATCTTCGCCTCCCAACTCCCTTTGCACAAGAAATGGAGCTCGAATAGCCATGCACTATGAGGTTGCACGTGAGGGGCTGTGGGAATGGCGGCATGTGGGTTGACATCGTCTTCCCCGCCCTCACGTGATGTACCTCCACCGTGGTTCAAAGACCTTTGCTCGCGCCCATGGCTTCTCGGAGGGGCATGTTCTCCAATTAAAATTAATGGGGAGTGGCCTGCTCTCCATCAAGATCTCTGGGCGCTCAAGAGGTCGCTTAGGGTGCTGCGTGGAGGGCCCGACCGATGACGAAAGCTCCTCCTCAAGCAAAAGCGACGAGGAGGACAGTGACGGCGATGACGATGGTAGCGGATGGGAGGGCGACGACTCAGACTCCGGCTGAGCGCCGTCCGCACAATCTTCATCAGGCGGCAGCACCATCATCTGCATCCGAATCTCCTTCCCGGCAATGTGATTTGCCGGGGAGTTGGATGCAGAGGTGGGGATGGTGCTCCCTGGCTCCTCCAGCAGTCCGCTAGCTGGACCCAGGGAGGCTTCCTCTCAGGCTGCAGCTTCGTTAGCCCTGTTGTGTCCCACTGGCCCTAGTGGCGGTGGTCGACGGGTCGCCTACGCCGTGCTCTCCATTGATGCGTTCCCAGTGCTCTCCCACTCCCGCCGGGCTGCCTCTCCTGGAGCCCGAGGGGAGTGGGCTGGGCTTCTGCCCAGGTGCTCCTTTTGCCCTCCTCGCCTTCGTCGGCCATGCCTAGGAGGAGAGGGAAAAGAAAGGGCATTATGGGGCACTTATCTTTTTTCAATCTGAAATCTGTAAGCATTTGCCAAATTTTAATTCATATAATGTAATCTCCCGAGTCCATGCTTGTGTTCTGTAATGCTTGTACTTTAATTATCAGCATAATAATGAAAAATATGAACCTTGCCAGGAACCCGTGCATGTATATGTCCATGTAGAGGTGGGATGCCTCCTTAGTGTAAATAAATGACTTTTCCCTGGCAGGCTACCCTGTCGGCACCCTTTTGTTTGCCAGAGAACTGTGTCTACCGGGCAAAAAATAAAGGGACCAGCCCCCCACCAACTTCCTTTTACCAAAGGCCACTGCGACTATCCTGACCGAAGCAACGTTCGAGTCAAGTATGGGAGCACCTACGTCTCAAAAGAGTGGTGAGGTTTTCTCATGCACAAGTTATAGATTTTACAGAACACTAATGGACAAGAGGCAGAACTTATCTATTTGTCTTGCCGGGAATCGCAATGTTGGTGCATCTTCGCAACTCCTTGTTGAGGCCAAGTTCACGGTTGGAACCTGCAGCTTCATGCAGATGGGAGTGATACAAGATGTGATCCTATCTATATGCATATGCAAATGCTCATGAAATGCTTATGCAATGCACTTGGAATTTTCATGCATGCATGCGACTTGGTCTGGGGCCCCCAGCGCTTCGTTTATTTCTCTGCTGCTCAGGGTCATCGCCTGTCTTTGTACAAGGGGTTACATGCAATTGAGGCAAGGCCTGTACAAAAGGGTGGCTGCCGGGCAGGGCCCGACAGCCACGCCTTACGGGTAGAACTTGCAGAGATGCTTAATATTCCATGAGTTTTTCAATTGAATGACATCTCCAGTCTCCAGACGGACTGTGTCAGGTTTGGTGACTCGTACTACCCAGTAAGGGCCTTCCCACTTCCGCGTCAATTTGTTTGTACCCTTGGCGGACTAAACTCGCCTAAGGACAAGGTCGCCTTCCTCAAAACACCGAGCATGAACCCTGTGGCTATGATAGGCGCCTTACGGGTAGAACTTGCAGAGATGCTTAATATTCCATGAGTTTTTCAATTGAATGCCATCTCCAGTCTCCAGACGGACTGTGTCGGGTCTGGTGACTCGTACTACACAATAAGGGCCTTCCCACTTCCGCGTCAATTTGTTTGTACCCTTGGCGGACTAAACTCGCCTAAGGACAAGGTCGCCTTCCTCAAAACACCGAGCATGAACCCTGTGGCTATGATAGGGACGCAGGGCCTGCTGATAGCATGCAGCACGCGTTGCAGCCCAGAGACGGTTCTCCTCGAGTAGCACAGCGTCGTTAGGTCGGTGCTCAGCTTGCGCTACTTCATCGTAGGCAAGCACTCTAGGCGACCCATAAATGAGTTCCATGGGGATAACCGCTTCTGCCTCGTAGACCAGGGAGAAGGGAGTCTGCCTGGTAGCTCGATTTGGTGTCATTCTGAGAGACCAGAGAACTACCGGCAGCTCATCGGTCCACCGCCTGCCTTGCTCCCGCAGTGTATCAAGGGTTCTTGTCTTGAGTCCTCGCAACACTTCAGCATTCGCTCTCTTAGCTCGCCCATTGCTCCTGGGATGTGCAACAGAGGCAAATGAGATCTTGCATCTGAGGGCATGAACATATTGCATGAAGGCGCAACTCATGAACTGGGTGTCGTTGTCAGTAATAATCCTTGCCGGAACTCCAAAATGGCACACCAATTCTTTCAAGAACTTGATAGCTGACTGAGCAGTCACCTTTTTCACGGCAATCACTTTCGGCCACTTTGTAAACTTGTCGATGGCAACGAATAAGAATTCAAAGCCCTCGATTGCTCGGGGGAAAGGGTCGAGGATATTGAGCCCCCAGACCGAAAATGGCCATGATAAAGGGATTGTATGAAGAGCTTGGGCAGGCAGGTGGATGTTCTTGGAATGGAACTGGCAGGCTTCACACTTGGTGACTAGCTCGACAACATCTTGGAGGGCTGTGGACCAATGGAATCCTTGCTGGAATGCTTTCCCAACAAGTGCCCTTGATCCAATGTGGGAGCCACACATGCCTTTGTGTATCTCAGCAACAGTTCCTTTCCTTCTTCCCGGCACAGGCACTTCAATTTTACACCGTTGGGCCTCCTTCTATACAAAGTGTCATCGATAAACTGATACATACTGGCCCTCCAGGCTACTCTTTCACCTTCATCTTGGTCACCTCGAAGCTCTCCAGTTTGGAGGAAGTGGACTATGTGCCTTGCCCAAGTTGGAGCCTGGGCTCGACAACAAGGACTAGCGACACCTCCTCAACTGTGGGGGCATGTTCATTGTTCATGGGGTCCATGAGCCTGGCTGGGGGGTGCGGTTCGGCAGGTGGTGAGGAGTTGTTGTCGGCAATGTCTCTGCCAGGAGCGGGCCACTCTACCGGGAGAGGCTTACCGGAGTCCAATTTCCTCCTTTTCCGGGCCATTGTTGTTGGGGATATGGAGGGCTGAGTAAGACGGAGAACAAAAGTCCTTGGTTCCACAGGAAGCTTCTGCGCAGCACACTTTGACAGATGATCAACTATGTTGTTTTCCGCACGGGGTACGTGCTCTGTTTGCAATTCATCAAAGCATTCCTCCAATCTCCTAACTTCCTCGACGTATGCCTCCATCAACGGGCTTTGGTAATCCTTGTTGACTTGTCTCACCACAAGCTGTGAATCTCCTCGAATGACCAGCTTCTTAATTCCCAATTCCGCGGCAATCTTGAGCCCGGCAAGGAGCCCTTCATACTCTGTTGTATTGTTGGTTGCCTCTTCCCGGGCGAAATGCATCTGGACGACGTACTTCAAGTGCTCCCCGGAGGGGGCGACAAGAAGGACGCCAGCTCGTGCACCTTGCAGGGAAAAGGCACCATCAAAATACATAATCCATTCTTGGTACGATTCCTTGTCGGGGATAACTACCTCTGGCGCTTCCTCATTAGGGGTTGGCGCCATTCTGCAATAAACTCTACCAATGCCCTGCTCTAGATTGTTGCTATGCTCTCAAATTTCAAACCAAAACTGGATAACTCCAAAACCCACTCCACTATTCTGCTAGTAGCCTCAGGATTTCAGAGTATCCTTTGCAACGGAAAACGAGTGAAAACCGTGATCTCATGGGCTTGGAAGTAGTAGTGCAGTTTCCTTGAGGCCATGATGAGACCAAAGATCAACATTTGCACGCTAGAGTACCTAGATTTAGCCCCCTGTAGTAAGGAGCTGACAAAGTACACTGGGTGTTGCACCACTTTCTTCCTTGCCATGTCCTTGGGGTTGCCCTCGCCGTCGTCCTCACTTCTGTCATGACTCTTATCTAACTCTGCCGATACTTGCTCACTTTCTACTTCATCCACTTCCCGTTGCGCTACCAAGGCTACACTAACCACTTGGTTGGTTGCGCTAAGTATAGAAGCAACATCTCTTGTGGCTTGGGAGCAACCAAGGTGGGCACAGAGGACAAGTAGGCCATCAACTCTTGCAAAGCCGCATCTGCCTCTGGAGTCCACTTCATTGGCCTTGCCTTCTTCAAAATTTTGAAGAACGATAGGGCGTGCTCGACAGACTTGCAAATGAATCTACTTAGCACGGCAACGCACCCTGTCAGATGCCTCACATCCTTGATTGTCCTTGGTGCTTGGATCTGCTCGGTAGCTTAAATCAAATCGGGGTTGGCTTTGATCCCCCATGGGACACAAAGAACCCAAGCAGCTTGCCGGAGGGAACGCCAAACACACACTTCTCCGGGTTGAGCTTCAAGTTGATCTTGCGCAGATAAGCAAATGTCTCCTCCAAATCTTGAATAAGGGTGGCTCTATCCTTGGTCTTGACCACAATATCATCCATATAAGCTTCGATGTTTCTGTGCAGCTGTGGCTCGAAATCAATCTGGACTGCCCTTGCAAAAGTGGACCCGACACTCTTTAATCCGAACGGCACGCGGGCAAAACAGTACGCACCACATGGAGTGATGAACAATGTCTTATCTTCGTCTTCCTTGGACATGAAGATTTGGTGATACCCAGAATATCCGTCTAGAAAGGAGATCAAATTACAGCCTGAAGTGCAATCCACAATCTGTTCGATACACGTCAAGGGGAATGGGTCCTTCAGGCATGCTTTATTGAGATCTATGAAATCTATGCAAAGCCTCCACTTCCCATTAGCCTCCTGGACTACTACTAGATTTGCCAACCACATGGGGTGTAGCACTCCTCTGAACAAACCAGCCGCTTCAAGTTTCTTGATCTCTTCCGCAATAAACTACTGCCTCTCTTAGGCCTGCTTCTGGACTTTCTGCTTGATGGGTCGCGCATGTGGGCAGATAGCAAGGTGGTGCTCGATTACCTCCCTGGGAACACCGGGGATATCATATGGTTGACAAGCAAACACGTCGATATTCGCCTGCGGGAAGGCAACGAGCACACTTTCCTATTTGTCATCGAGGGTGGCGCTGATAGTGAAAGTACCATCAACGCCAGCCAGCCCTGCCGGGACCTTCTTCACTTGGGGAGAAGTGACCTTGGATTTCTTGCTATTGGAACTCTCCAGCAAGTCATCAACAGACGTGGCGCACTCCGAAGAGACAAGCTTCCCAGACTCCTTGCCAGTGTCCCTGCTGCCCTTCTTTCCTAGGTCCTCCTTGGCAGGAACTACTGCTGCACTGCCTCTACCGCGACTGCATCCCGATACATCTTGTCCATGCAAATGATAGCATCCTTCTCGTCTGATGGGATAGTAATGACTCCCACAGGCCCAAGCATTTTCAAGGTGTTGTAGGCATAATGGGATGCCGTCATAAATTTAGCTAGGGCTGGGCGTCCAAGGATCCCATTGTATGGCAGGGGGAGGTCGACCACATCAAACACAATCGTCTCAGTCCAGTAGTTCAGCTCTCCCCCAAACGTTGCCGGTAGCGCGATCTTTCCCTTAGGATGGCTCCTGCCGAGATTAACTCCTTGAAACGTGCCGGTAACCTTTAACTCTTCCTTTGTTATCTGAAGTTGGCCGATAACTATCGGGGAGATCAGATTCAACCCGGCCCCGCCGTCCACTAACATTTTTGTGACCTTCAGGTTGCGAATTGTTGGAGAAACCAACAATGGAAAATGATAACCATGAAACGTTTCATCATGATTTTAATTTTGAATCACATGATAGTTATTTTGTTGAGTTTGCTCCCACTACAATGAAGGAGGATAAATTTGCTTATGTGGAGAGTAAGAAAATTTATATCCTTATGCATCATGAAAAGAGTGCTTTCTGTGATAGTTATATTGTTGAATTCATTCATGATGCTACTGAAAATTATTATGAGGGGGGGGGGGGACTTATGCTTGTAGGAATTAAAATAATATCAAGTTTCCTCTCCATGTGTTGAAAGTTTTGAAGTTGCACTTGTTTTGCCTTCCTATGCTAGTTGATTCTTGCTTCCATGAATTGTTTTCTCACAAAATCCCTATGCATAGGAAGTGGGTTAGGCTTAAATGTACTATTCATATGCTTCATGATTCTCCTTTTCATGTTTCAATTCTTATCTTTTATGCGAGCATCATTGAATTTGTCGTGCCTAGCTAAAAGGCATTAAAGAAAAGTGCTTGTTGGGAGACAACCCAACACTTTTACCTACTGGTTTTGTGTGTTCACATGATTAGGCTACTATAGTGATCATGTTTAATTGATTTTGTTTCAATAAAGTGCCAAGTAAGACCTTTGGGATGGCTTATGGTGATAGTTGATTTGATCTTACTGAAAAACATGAACTTTTGCGCTCAGGAAAACAATTGTCATTTTTAACAGAAGTGTGATAAAATTATGATTCCTTTTGTAGAAGATTACTAGACAAATTTCCTAGGTTTTACTATTTTTTCAGAATTTTTGAAGATTACTACAGGCTGTTCTGTTTTTGACAGATTCTGTTTTCAATGCATAGTTTGCTTGTTTTCTAGTTTCTATGGCTTATATTGCTCAATATAAATTGTGGAAATAATATGCTATAGTAGGCATTGTGTGAGAACAATTATGAATGTCTTTGACAGTACCAAGGTTAAGTGGTTTGCTCTTTATCATACTAACCTATCTCATGAAGTTCCGTTAAGTTTTGTGTGATTGAAGTTTTCAAGTTTTGGGTGAGATATCGATATGAGGAGAACAAGGAGTGACAATACCCTAATCTTGGGGATTCCCAAGGCACCCCAAGGTAATATTCAAGGAAGATCCAAGCAACTAAGCTTGGGGATGCCCCGGAAGGCATCCCCTCTTTTGTCTCCAACATTATCGGTAACCTCACTTGGAGCTATATTTTTATTCGTCACATGATGTTTGTTTTGCTTGGAGCATCGATATATTTTGTTAGGATTTGCTTGATATTATTTATAATAATGTTTTGCATCTTTTACTTCAATAAAAATGTCTAGTATAGCATTTGCCATGCTTATTTTGCAAGTCTATATGTTGCTGTTTCAAAACTAAAAGTTTACCGCTATTGCAAAAATTCCCTACAGAAGTTAGAATGTGATAAAATGCTGAAACTTTTTGCATATTAAGATCTGATAAATTCTCTAAAGTTTGGTAAATTTTCATAATTTTTGGAGTTAATGAAGTATTGATACTCTTGCATTCTTTACAGACTGTACTGTTTTGGCAGATTGCCATTATGTTTGCATTGTTTGCATATATTTGCTTGTTTAATGATTCTATTTGAGGATAGGAGTATTAAATATGCAGAGGCATTTAATAAGAAATGTTGAATAATATTTTTAATGATTTTCTATGGTAGAGAATGATAAGGTTTATGCATTGGTTTATACTAACTTATCTCACGAGTTCTTATTGAGTTTTGTGTGGATGAAGTTTTAAGATTTAGGGAAACCATGATATAAAAGGAATTAAGGAGAAACAAAATCTCAAGCTTGGGGATGCCCAAGGCATCCCAAGATAATATTTCAAGAAGTCTCAAGCATCTAAGGTTAGGGATGCCCCGGTAGGCATCCCACCTTTCCTCTTCAACAATTATCGGTTAGTATTGGTTGAGCCTAAGTTTTTGCTTCTTCACATGAGTTGTGCTATTCTTAGAATGTCATTTTATTTTCATTTTGATTTCTGTTTTAATAAAATACTTAGATATGGAAGTTTTTAAATAAAATATAGTCCTCAAATAGTTACCAGGGAGCCTAGGTAAGCAGCATTCACATCCCGCCAATGAAGCTCTTTTCTATGGAATTGCTCTAGTACTTCACTTATATCTTTTTGAGCATGGTGTGCTTTAGTATTTTTGAAGAAATTCTCTCTTGCTTCATGATACGTCTCCGTCGATTCTACTTTTCTAAACACTTTTGCCCTTGTTTTGGACTCCAACTTGCATGATTTGAATGGAACTAACCCGGACTGTTGTTGTTTTCAGCAGAATTGCCATGGTGTTATTTTTGTGCAGAAATAAAAATTCTCGGAATGACCTAAAAATCAACGGAGATTATTTTTGGAATATATAAGAAATACTGGAAGAAGAATCCACGTCAGGGGGCCCACACCCTGTCCACGAGGGTGGGGGCGTGCCTACCCCCCTGGGCGGGCCCCTGCCTCGTGGGCCCCCTGACGCTCCACCAACATCCACCTTGACTCCACATATTCGTGTTCGGGGAGAAAAAATTAGAGAGAAGGATTCATCACGTTTCACGATACGGAGCCGCCTCCAAGCCCTAAACTCTCTCAGGAGGGCTGATCCGGAGTCCGTTTGGGGCTCCGGAGAGGGGAATCCGTCGCCATCGTCATCATCAACCTTCCTCCATCACCAATTTCATGATGCTCACCACTGTGCATGAGTAATTCCATCGTAGGCTTGCTGGATGGTGATGGGTTGGATGAGATTTATCATGTAATCGAGTTAGTTTTGTTAGGGTTTGATCCCTAGTATCCACTATGTTCTGAGATTGATGTTGATATGACTTTGCTATGCTTAATGCTTGTCACTAGGGCCCGAGTGCCATGATTTCAGATCTAAGCCTATTATGTTTTCATGAATATATGCGAGTTCTTGATCCTATCTGGCAAGTCTATAGTCACCTATTATGTGTTATGATCCGTTAACCCCGAAGTGACAATAATCGAGACCATTACCGGTGATGACCGTAGTTTGAGGAGTTCTTGTATTCACTATGTGTTAATGCTTTGGTCTGGTACTCTATTAAAAGGAGGCTTTAATATCCCTTAGTTTCCAATAAGACCCCGTTGCCACGGGAGGGTAGGACAAACAATGTCATGCAAGTTCTTTTCCATAAGCATGTATGACTATATTCGGAATACATGCCTACATTACATTGATGAACTGGAGCTAGTTCTGTGTCACCCTATGTTATAACTGTTGCATGATCGATCGCATCTGACATAATTCTCCATCACCGATCCAATGCCTACGAGCTTTTCATATATTGTTCTTCGCTTATTTACTTTTTCGTTGTACTGTTACAATCACTATAAAACTAAAAATATTACTTTTGCCACCGTTACCATTATTATCATATTACTTTGCTACTAAACACTTTGCTGAAGATATTAAGTTTCCAGGTGTGGTTGAATTGACAACTCAGCTGCTAATACTTGAGAATATTCTTTGTCTCCCCTTGTGTCGAATCAATAAATTTGGGTTGAATACTCTACCCTCGAAAACTCTTGCGATCCCCTATACTTGTGGGTTATCAAGACTATTTTTTGGCGCCCTTGCCGGGGAGCATAGCTCTATTCTTTAAGTCACTTGGGATTTATATCTACTTATCACTATGAAGAACTTGAAAGATCAAAGAACCAAGATTTTCCCTCAACTACGAGGGGAGGTAAGGAACTGCCATCTAGCTCTACACTTGATTCACCTTCTGTTTTGAGTAAACTTGCGACACCTACACATGCTCTTAATTCCGATAGGTCGCATGTTATTGATGATGCCACTTCTGCTACGCGTGATATTTATGATGCAATTACTTCTATGCTTGATACTACTATGCCATTAGGTGAATTTCTTGATGAACAACTTGCTAGGGATAGAGAGAATGAGATTATTGAAACTGATAATATTGATGAAAGTGATGATGAATATTCTCCCTGTAGATATGAACTGCCTGTTCTTCCTGAGGGTTATGTTATGGATGAAGAAATTGCTAGAGACTTTCGTGCTTGCAATGATAGATCTGATCTTAATAAATTATTAGCTAAACTTAAAGAAAAGTCTTTGAATGCTAGAATGAAATATGACCCTGCTTTTGCTACTTCACCTATCTTTATTACTGATAAGGGATATGATTTCTGTGTCGATCCTGAGTTAATTACTTTGGTTGAATCTGATCCTTTTTATGGCTATGAATCTGAAACTGTTGTGGAACATCTTACTAAATTAAATGATATAGCCACCCTGTTTACTCATGATGAGAAAATTTGCTATTACTTTATCCTTAAGTTGTTTCCGTTCTCATTAAAGGGTGATGTTAAAACATGGTTTAATTCTCTTGATCCTAGTTGTGTGCGTAGTCCCCAGAATATGATTTATTACTTCTCTGCTAAATATTTCCCCGCTCATAAGAAACAAGCTGCTTTAAGGGAAATATATAATTTTGTGCAAATTGAAGAAGAGAGTCTCCCACAAGCTTGGGGGAGGCTTCTCCAATTACTTAATGCTTTGCCTGATCATCCTCTCAAGAAAAATGAAATACTTGATATCTTTTATAATGGACTAACCGATGCTTCCAGAGACCACCTGATAGTTGTGCTGGTTGTGTTTTCAAGGAAAGAACTATTGATCAAGCTAAATTGTTATTGAATAATATGTTGACTAATGAAAATAATTGGACACTTCCTGAACCAACTCCTAATCCAACTCCGAAGAAAAGGGGTATTCTATTTCTCAGTCCTGAAGATATGCAAGAGGCAAAGAAATCTATGAAAGAAAAAGGTATTAAAACTGAAGATGTTAAGAATTTAATACCTATTGAAGAAATACATGGTCTTAATTTGCCGCCTATTGAAGAAATACATGGTCTTGATAACCCGACACAGGTAGTAAAGGTAAATTCTCTCTATAGATTCGATAAATGTGAAATCCCATTTACTAAGTTTTCTAGCCCATGCTTGGATGAGTTTGATGACTTTAAGGTTAAACAAGAAAACTTCAATGCTTATGTTGGTAGACAATTGAAACACAATGTTGATATGCTTGAACACTTGGGTGATTATATGGCTAACGTTAAAGGTCAACTTAAACTTATTAGTAAACATGCTTCTATGGTTACCACTCAAGTAGAACAAGTACTTAAAGCTCAGAATGATTTGCTCAATGAATTAAATAATAAGAAAAATGATAATGCTGTTAGTGTTATGACTAGAGGTGGTAAAATGACTCAGGAACCTTTGTATCCTAAGGGCCATCCTAAGAGAATTGAGCAAGATTCTCAGAGAACTAATATTGATGCACCTAGTCCTTCTAAAAGGAAGAAAAAGAAAAATGATAGGACTTTGCATGCTTCTAGTGAACCTATTATTAACACACCTGAGAATCCCAATGATATTTCTATTTCTGATGCTGAAACACAATCTGGTAATGAACATGAACCTAGTGATAATGGTAATGAACATCAACCTAGCAATGATAATGATGTAGAGATTGAACCTGCTGTTGATCTTGATAACCCACAATCAAAGAATCAACATTATGATAAGAGAGACTTTGTTGCTAGGAAGCACGGTAAAGAAAGAGAACCATGGGTTCAGAAAACCATGCCTTTTCCTCCTAAACCATCCAAGAAAAAGGATGATGAGGATTTTGAGCGCTTTGCTGAAATGATCAGACCTATCTTTTTGCGTATGCGTTTGACTGATATGCTTAAAATGAACCCTTATGCTAAGTAAATGAAAGATATTGTTACTAATAAAAGAAAGATACCGGAAGCTGAAATTTCCACCATGCTTGCTAATTACACTTTTAAGGGTGGAATACCAAAGAAACTTGGAGATCCAGGAGTACCAACTATACCATGCTTCATTAAAAGAAACTATGTTAAAACTGCTTTATGTGATCTTGGAGCCGGTGTTAGTGTTATGCCTCTCTCTTTATATCGTAGACTTGATATGAATAAGTTGGCACCTACTGAAATATCTTTGCAAATGGCTGATAAATCAACTGCTATAACTGTCGGTATTTGTGAGGATGTGCCTGTTGTGGTTGCAAAGTTACTGTTTTAACGAACTTTGTTATTCTTGATATTCCCGAGGACGATAGTATGTCGATTGTCCTTGGTACACCCTTTTTGAATACTGCAGGGGCTGTTATTGATTGATCCAAAGGCAATGTCACTTTTCATGTTAATGGTAATGAGCATACAGTACACTTTCCGAGAAAACAACCTCAAGTCCACGATATCAATTCTATTGGAAAATTTTCAATAATCACTATTGGAGGTTTTGAATTTTCTCTTCCTACTGTCAAGAAGAAATATGATATTCTTATTGTTGGGGACATGCATATCCCCATTGAGGTAACCTAGTGTTATTCGAAATTTCTCTGGCTTCATGTTATTCGAAATGAGTTTGTTAACAAGACCTGATCAACCTTGTTAGTGGATTCCTTTTGATGAGCATGAGATACCAAGAGATGCTCAAGTGCGGCCTTGTGAATGGCCGTCAGAGGACTTCATGATTCGAGCAGGAATCAAGGAGGAATTTGACGCATCTGTGCATAACACAGATCTTGAGAGCTTCATGGCAGATAAGTGTCGTCAGTACCTCTACTTAACCGATTCATTTGTGAGAAGGTTTAAATTTTCATCATCACGCAATTCTCAAACTGTCCTGTTTGATCTTTATGATAAATCTTATACCATGGACTTAGAAGATTTTAACACTGCTTGTAAACTCCCACAGTGGGCTAATGTTAGTGAACCTCACAAATCTGAATATAAAGACTTTCTTGCTAGTATAAGTGTGGGGGAATCTAGGGAAATCACACAAGCTACCATAGGGAGCATTCATTTTCCTGCCATACATTATTTTGCTCTCTTCATAGGTAGATGCATAAATGGTAAGGATGAGGCATGTCACATGTGTGTTCGTGATCTTAGTGTTCTCAAGAGTGCTGTGTTAGGATATAGGCAATATAACTGGGGGCCATTGTTGCACGTAGGTTGCATAATAATAGTATTGATGGAGATTTATTTGGTGGAATTTATGCAACCCGTTTAGCTGATTTTCTTGAGATACCCATTCGTGGAGATGATATTGAGTTGCCTCCTGCTTATTTAGATTATAATGCCATGGTTCGTCATCAGTTTGTTGAGAGGAACAATCAGTTCCTCCAGTACCAACTAATCTTCGACAAACGACGCACCTACCACATCGCTCTCCCTGCTCCTGCTTTCTTTGACTTTCAAGCAAAGGGGAGATATGTTATAACCAGAGAGGAGGCGACCGAGTACGAGAGGAGGGTGGAGGCAGCTCGCCTCCAAGCTATAGCTCATCAGACAATTGCCGCTGCATCTCAGTACGACCCCAACTACAACTTTGATCCATGGGCATAGACCAACTTAGGCCAAAAGCCTAAGCTTGGGGGAGTACGTATCTCTCACCGACATTACATTCATGTTCACACAGTCATGCCAATTGTTGGTGTTCATACTTTTTCATTGTATCATCCATGCTAGTTTATTTCCATTTTCTCTCTTTCTTCTTGTGTGTTTGAATAACCTTAGGAAAAAACAAAAAAAAATAGTTGTAGCTTTTAGTTAGTTTACTTCCCATGCCTGTAGTAGTAGTAATTAAAAAGAAAACCCAAAAAGATTTCTCGTTCTTCTTTTGCTTGTTGGGAGCTTTCCCGTGTAAATTGCTTTATTTCTTTTCTTTCCTTTGGGGGTCGGGAGGAGAAGACCATGATGAAATTTTTGAGTGGCTCGTATATGCATTATTGTTGATCTAACAAAGAGCCCATATTACCTTGTCTTCTCCCATGAATTGAATGCTTGCATATTCCAGCTTAATCCAATGCACATGCACTATTATTATTGTCCACACCGTTCGGTCGTACAAGTGAAAGGCAATAATAATGACTATGTGATGAACTTATTGAGATGAGAAAAGATGGTATGAACTCGACCTCTCTTATTTTTGTAAATATGATTAGTTCATCATTCCTGATTCAGCCTATTATGAAAGAAACATATTTGCAATGAAAATTAGAGATTGTAGTTGCTTATGCCATGCTTAATTAGCTTGGAGCTTATAATGGTTTACCTTGCGTGCCAACATGCTATTAAAATGGTTGTGGTGTGGTATGATAGGGTGGTATCCTCTTTTGAACGATTCGAGTGGCTTGACTTGGCACATGTTCACGCATGTAGTTGAAACAAAATCAACATAGCCTATACGATATTTATGTTCATGATGCATTATATCCTACTCATGCTTGCATTCGGTGTTGATTAATTTTAATGCATGTTCATGACTGTTGTTGCTCTCTAGCTGGTCACTGCCCAGTCTTTTTCTAGCCTTCACTTGTACTAAGCGGGAATACTGCTTGGCATCCAATTCCTTAAACCCCAAAGGTATTCCATATGAGTCCACCATACCTACCTATATACGGTATCTACCTGCCGTTCCACGTAAATTTGTATGTGCCAAACTCTAAACCTTCAAATAAACATTCTGTTTTGTATGCTCGAATAGCTCATGTATCAACTAGGGCTGTCTGTATCCTCCATGCTAGGAGGGTTATTCTCAGGAGGAGTGGACTCCGCTCCTCATTCACGAAAAAATGGCTGGTCACCGGGATGCCCAGTCCCATGCTCAAATCAAATCAAAATAATTGCAAACCAAACTCCCCCAGGATTGTTGTTAGTTGGAGGCACCTGTTGTTTCGGGCAAGCCATGGATTGATGCTTGTTGGTGGTGGGGGGGTATAAAATTCACCATACTGCTTGGGAACTGCCTATAATGTGTGTAGCATGGAAGATATCGAGATCGCTCAGTTGTTATGTTGACAATGAAAATATACCACTCAAAATATTATTCATATCTATTTCAAAATCGAGCTCTGGCACCTCTACAAATCCCTGCTTCCCTCTGCGAAGGGCCTATCCAGTTACTTTTATTTTGAGTCATCATCCTCTTATTAATAAGCACCAGTTGGAGAGCACCGCAGTCATTTGCATCCATTACTGTTAGTTTACATTGAGTATGACTGTGACTGGATCTCTTTTACCATGAATTACAATGTCTAGTCAGTCCTTAATCCTTAAAGGTGCCTTGCATTTATGTTTCGCGGTCTCAGAAAGGTCTGCAAGATACCATCTTGTTATATCATATCATGATTGTTTTGAGAAAGTGTTGTCATCCGAGATTTGTTATTATTGCTCGCTAGCTGATTATGCCATTGATATGAGTAAACATGAGACCTAAATGTTATTGTGAATATGGTTAGTTCATAATCTTTGCTGAAAACTTGAGTGCTGGCTTTACATATTTACAAGAACAAGAGCAAACAGAGTTTGTAAAAGTTTTTCTTTATCACTTTCAGTATATCAACTGAATTGCTTGAGGACAAGCAAAGTTTTAAGCTTGGGGGAGTTGATACGTCTTCGTCATATCTACTTTTCCAAACAGATTTGCCCTTGTTTTGGACTCTAACTTGCATGATTTGAAAGGAACTAACCAGAACTAACGTTGTTTTCAGCAGAATTACCATGGTATTATTTTTGTGTAGAAATAAAAGTTCTCAGAATGACCTAAAAATCAACGGAGATTATTTTTAGAATATATAAAAAAAACTGGAAGAATAATCCACGTCAGGGGGACCACACCCTATCCACGAGGGTGGGGGCGCGCTCCCTGCCTCATGGGCCCCCTGACGCTCCACTGAAGTCCACTTTGACTCCATATATTCGTGTTTGGGGAGAAAAAATCAGAGAGAAGGATTCATCGCGTTTTACGATACGGAGCCGCCGCCAAGCCCTAAACTCTCCCAGGAGGGCAGATCTGGAGTCCGTTCGGGGCTCCGGAGAGGGGAATCCGTCGCCATCGTCATCATCAACCTTCCTCCATCACCAATTTCATGATGCTCACCGCCGTGCGTGAGTAATTCCATCGTAGGCTTGCTGGACGGTGATGGGTTGGATGAGATTTATCATGTAATCGAGTTACTTTTGTTAGGGTTTGATCCCTAGTATCCACTATGTTCTTAGATTGATGTTCCTATGCCTTTGCTATTCTTAATGCTTGTCACTAGGGCCCGAGTGCCATGATTTCAGATCTGAACCTATTATGTTTTCATGAATATATGTGAGTTCTTGATCCTATCTTGCAAGTCTATAGTCACCTGTTATGTGTTATGATCCGTTAACCCCGAAGTGACGATAATCGGGACCATTACCAGTGATGACTGTAGTTTGAGGAGTTCATGTATGCACTATGTGTTAATGCTTTGGTCCGGTACTCTATTAAAAGGAGGCCTTAATATCCCTTAACTTCCAATAGGACCCTGCTGCCACGGGAGGGTAGGACAAAAGATGTCATGCAAGTTCTTTTCCATAAGCACGTATGACTATATTCGGAATACATGCCTACATTACATTGACGAACTGGAGCTAGTTTTGTGTCACCCTATGTTATAACTATTGCATGATCGATCGCATCCGACATAATTCTCCATCACCGATCCAATGCCTACGAGATTTTCATATATTGTTCTTCGCTTATTTACTTCTCCGTTGTTACTGTTATAATCACTATAAAACCAAAAATATTAATTTTGGTATCGTTACCATTATTATCATATTACTTTGCTACTAAACACTTTGCTACAGATATGAAGTTTCCAGGTGTGGTTGAATTGACAACTCAGCTGCTAATACTTGAGAATATTCTTTGGCTTCCCTTGTGACGAATCAATAAATTTGGGTTGAATACTCTACCCTCGAAAACTGTTGTGATCCCCTATACTTGTGGGTTATCACTTCACTTAAATTAATTTGATAGAAAGAAATATTATGCTCATGATCTTCATTTATATCTTTTTGGAGTAGCTTGTCATTTACTCTTGTGCTTCACTTATATCCTATGAGTAAATTGTTGAGTAAATTGAATGTCATGAAGTTGGAATCATATCATGCCTAGTGGTAGCTTCACATTGGGTTTAGAAAGTGAAATCTTTTGAGGCTTGACAATCACAATATTGGTCATACAAGCAATTCACGAATAATTAGAATAAGGAAGAGAACTTTCACATGCAAATACACTATCATGGAAATTTTTTGTGATTGTGAGCCCCCATCAAAATATTATATGCCAAAATTGTTGACGTTGGACAAGGAAGACAACGTAATGGTTTATGTTTGTTCATATTCACATAGAAGTTATATTGTCATAGATCCTTCAACATGTGGTGCTTGTCCCCCATCTTTGCTAGCCAAAAATTCCGCACCAAGTAGAGATACTACTTGTGCATCCAAAAACCCTTAAACCCAAATCTTATTTCCAAGAGTCCACCATACCTACCTAAGGATTGAATAAGATCCTTCAAGTCAGTTGTCATCGGTGCAATAAGGCAATAAAAATTGCTTCTAAATGTGTTAGATCATTTAGTGTAACAGAAAATTGAGTGTTGTATGAACTTGTGATGGCAAAGAATAAAAGCGACAAACTTCATAATAAAGGTTGCTATCATAAGGGGCAATATAACGTGACATTCTTTTTCACTAAGGGGTTGAGCATACAAACAAATAAGTGCATGGCAACCTCTGCTTCCCTCTGTGAAGGGCCTATCTTTTAGTTTTATGTATTTACTTTCATGCAAGAGTCAAAGTTTTTCTCTCTATTCCTTTCTGTTTTTCTCTTTTGGCAAGCATCATGTGGTGAGGAAAGATCTAGGCACATATATCCAGTTGGATATGGGTAGCATGAGTTATTATTGTTGACATCACCCTTGAGGTGAATACGTTGGGAGGTGAAATTATAAGCCCCTATCTTTCTATGTGTCGGTAGAAACATTTTGCTCATGTGTATGAGGTGAGTGTTAGCAATCATAGAAGACTATATGATGGTTGAGTATGTGGAGCTCTTACTTAGACTCTGTTGAATAACTTGAATTGCAATTGCTTGGTGACTAAAAACATAGGTTGTTGAGTTTCAAGAGAATTAATTGTTTGAACCTTAACATGTGAATTGGTTGCCACTTTAACATGAGAAATTTTATGAGAAAGAATTGCTGTTATGATGCTAGGAAAAGTGATTGAAATTGTCATTGATCAAACTTGTGCACTTTGCTAGCATTCACACTTCATAAATTATTTCTTTTATCATTTACCTACTCGAGGACGAGTAGGAATTAAGCTTGGGGATCCTGATACATCTCCAGCGTATCTATAATTTATGAAGTATCCATGCCGTTATATTATCATTCTTTGATGTTTTACAATCATTTTATAGCAACTTTATATCATTTTTTGGGACTAAGCTATTGACCCAGTGCCCAGTGTCGGTTGCTGTTTGTTGCTTGCTTTTTAAATCACAGGAAATCAATATCAAACAGAGTCCAAACACCGTGAAACTTTTTGGAGATTTTTTATGGACCAAAACACCCAGGATGGGCCAGAGCAGCACCTGGGGGTGCCCCGAGGGGGGCACAACCCACCAGGGTGCACATGGGGGCCCAGGCGAGCCCAGGTGGGTTGTGCCCACCTCGGTGGCCTCCCGCACCCCCTCTTTAACCTATAAATTCACAAATATTCCGAAAACCATTGGGGTCAACCTAGATCAGAAGTTCCACCGCCGCAGGCCTCTGTAGCCACCGAAAACCAATCTAGGCCCCGTTCCGACACTTTGCCGGAGGGGGAAATCATCACCGGTGGCCATCTTCATCATCCCGGCGGCCACCATGATGAGGAGGGAGTAGTCCACCCTGAGGGCTGAGGGTTTGTACTAGTAGCTATGTGTTTAATCTCTCTCTCTCTCTCTCTCTTTCTCTCGTGTTCTTGAGATGTCATGATCTTGATGTATCACGGGCTTTGTTAATATAGTCAGATCATATGGTGTTTTCCCCTCTCTATCTTATTGTGATGAATTGAGTTTTTCCCTTTGAGATTTCATTGTTATCGGTTTGAATACTTTTATGGATTTGAGAGCACTTGATATATGTCTTGCATATGAATACTCATGGTGACAATGGGGTATCATATTGATTCACTTGATATGTGTTTTGGCACTCAACTCGCGGATTCCCACGGTGACATTGGGGTAATCTATGCATAGGCGTTGATGCACGTTCTCATCTTTTGTTACTCTGGTAGAAATCTTGGGGCACTCTTTGTAGTTCTTTGTGTTGGATTGAGTATTATGAATCTGAAATTATTTGGTGTTAGTTTAGTATGAACTCTTGGATAGATCGATCAGAAAGAATAGCTTCGAGGTGGTTTCGTAACCTACAAATGATTTCTTCTTATGCTGTAACACCCCGGATGTAACTTACCATATTTGTATTCCAACTCTTGCCATTTTCGGCTCTAAGTTATGAGATTGGTGGTTGGGTTCTTGTCTTTGTTTTGCATTTTGCTCATGTCATGCATTTCATATCATGTTATCATGTGCATCTCATTTGCATACGTGTTCGTCTCATGCATCCGAGCATTTTCCCCGTTGTCCGTTTTGCAATCCGACACTCCTATGTCCTCCGGCGCCCCCTTTTGTCTCTTTTCGTGTGCGGGTGTTAAACATTCTCGGAATGGACCGAGGTTTGCCAAGTGGCCTTGGTACACCACCGGTTTGGAGTCCGTTCGATACTCCAACGGTTAACCTGGGAACCGTAAAGGCCTCGTGTGTGTTGCAGACCAACACCCCTCCAAAGTGGCCCAATAACCCATCGAAACCCCTCCCATGTCCTCCGCTATCGGATCACGATCGTGTGGGCGAAAACTACACGTCATTTGGACACTCCCACCTCCTTCTATGTATAAATAGGTGCTCCCCCCTTTTTCTTCTCGCAGTCCAAACCCTACCCTCATTCCCCCGCGCCGTCGAACGTTTCTCCCCACCGGCCGGACGTGTCCAACGCCCTCACCGCCACCACGTGGAGCCTCCCGATTCGCCGAGACACCCGTGCCCACTTCCCCGCGCCGCCACCCGCGTCGGCCCGCCGGGGCCCAAGCGGGGCCCTCCCGGCCCGGGTCGCCGCCCGCTGCCACCAACCGCGCCCGCGCACGCCGCCCTTCGCTGCGCCGGCCGCCGCCCTTCGCCTCGCCGCTCTCCGCCACCTCGCCTTGCCCACCGCCTCGCCTTGCCCAACGCTGCTCCGGTCGCCGCGCCACCGTCCGCCGCCCATGTGCTCCGGTGCCGCCCCGTCCTTCTCTAGCGAGTTCCTCTACTCCGGCGAGCACCCCCCTTCAACTCCGGCCTCCGCGTTGTCGTCTCCGGCGAAGACTCCCGCGAACCTCAGGATCCATGCCGGAACCCTAGATCTGTCCAGGGGTTGACCCAAAAATTCGTCCAAGTCTTTTAATTTTTGCATTCTGAAGCCATGTTCATCATGCCATAACTTCATGTGTACTGCTCCGTTTTGTGCGTGCTATATATCAAATTGTTCATCAGGATGTGCTCTTCATTTTGTTCCATTGTGCCATGCTTGTTTGAGTCCATCTTGATGCCCAAATCGTTGATGCAAGAGTGCTATAAAATGTTAGGTGCTGATTCTTAGCAGAGCATGAGTATTTGTCATTTTTGCTACAATTGTTGTGTGCTGCATATGAACATGAGCTCTACATGTGTTTTGGGCTATGCCATGCCATGTTTACATGGGTGTATGCCATGTATTTTTGTAATCAATGTGGTGACTAGCACAAGCATGCAAAGTAGCTCTCGTGATATTGTTGATTTCAGAGACTTAGAATTTCACAAAGTCATTTCCCTGCTGTTATTTTGATGCCATGTATTCATGTTGCTATAGTGAGATCCATGCTTATTTTGAGTATGTTCAGTAAGGATGATTTTGACATATGGTTATGCTATATCCATCCATGTCCATGTTTGAAATTATGGAGTGCCCTAGCATGTCTTAATCTTGCTCTACTTTTGCTATAAAATGTTCCTGGCAGATTGTTTACATGTTAATCAATTTTGCCATTGATGTTGTAGTTGATCCAAGCATGCTATAAACTTGTTCTTGCTTTGGTTAGCTTCATGATCATGTCTTCTTGCTGGTAGTATGCTTAGTTTGTCATGCAAGGCTTTGTGGTGAGTGAATCGAGCTCGCAAAGAGGCCTTCATAACTCTGTTTATGCCATGCTCTGTTTTCTGCTAAGTCTGAACCTGTTAACGAAACTTGCTATGTTTACATGGGTGCCATCATATCTTCTTATCCTTTTTGGCTTATGGTCAGCAAGGGACTTTTGTTCTATGCTTTGAGTAGATTCATGCCATGTCTTGTTTTGCTATGATATGTTCCTGTAGCATGTTATTTGCTTGCTCTAAACATTGCTTCCTGATGTTAATTCCTGACATGTTTGTATTTTCACCAAGTTTGTGATGCTGATATCTTATGGACTCTTGCCATGCTTGTTTGAACCTGCTCTTGTGTGATTTAGCCGCAGCTTAGTGTTCATCTTTTGTTTAGCATCTTGAGTAGATCACTCCCATGTGCTTTGGTGCTATGTTGGAGTGCAGTACCTTAGTTTCTTGTGCCATTCTTGTTTTGCTTGCCATTTGCAAACCGTGCATCCATTTCCGGTGATCTTTATATCGATTTTGACCGAAATCAACTCATCTTTCCGGCGGCACACTTGGTTTGCCAAGTTGAGGCCTTGTTCGATCTTTCCCTTCCGAAGCATGCATATGCATCACATATCACATCCCGCATGTCATGTCATGTTTTGCATCATGTTGCTTGCGCATTGCACCGTGGTTGATTGTTGTTTCCTTTGCTTGTGTTCTTGCTTTGGGTAGAGCCGGGAGACGATTATGTGATCGAGGGACCCGTTGAGTACACTTACGAGGATCAAGCTTTCGTCAACTCGGAGAACTTTACAGGCAAGATGACCATACCCTCGAAATCACTTCTATCTTTGCTTGCTAGTTGTTCGCTCTATTTGCTATGCCGCGATACCTACCACTTGCTATATCATGCCTCCCATATTTCCACGACAAGCCTCTAACCCACATTTCCTAGCAATCCGTTGTTTGGCTATGTTACCGCTTTGCTCAGCCCCTCTTATAGCTTTGCTAGTTGCAGGTGAGGATGGATTTTGTTCCTTGTTGGAACATGGATATTGTTGGGATATCATTACTATTATATATTGTTTACTTTAATGCATCTATATACTTGGTAAAGGGTGGAAGGCTTGGCCTTATGCCTCGTGTTTTGTTCCACTCTTGACGCCCTAGTTTCCGTCATACCGATGTTATATTCCTTGATTTTGTGTTCCTTACGCGGTTCGGTTATAGTGGGAACCCCTTGACAGTTCACCTTGAATAAAACTCCTCTAGCAAGGCCCAACCTTGGTTTTACCATTTGCCACCTAAGCCTTTTTCCCTTGGGTTCCATGGACTAAAGGGTCATCTTTATTTTGAACCCCCGGGCCAGTGCCCCTCTAAGTGTTGGTCCAAAACAGAGCCACTTGCAGCGCCACCTCGGGGAAACTTGAGGTTTGGTTTTTATTTGTGCGTAGTGTTCATCTGGTGTGCCCTGAGAACGAGATATGTGCAGCTCATATCGGGATTTGTCGTCACATTCGGGCGGCTTTGCTGGTCTTGTTTTACCATTGTCAAAATGTCTTGTAACCGGGATTCTGAGTCTGATCGGGTCTTCCTGGGAGAAGGAATATCCTTCGCTGACCGTGAGAGCTTGTGATGGGCTAAGTTGGGACACCCCTGCAGGGTTTTGAACTTTTGAAAGTCGTGCCTGCGGTTATGGGAAGATGGGAATTTGTTAATATCCGGTTGTAGAAAACCTGACACTTAACTTAATTAAATTGAATCAACCGCGTGTTTAGCCGTGATGGTATCTTTTCGGCGGAGTCCGGGAAGAGAACACGGTCTCGTGTTATGCTTGAAAGTAAGTAGTTTCGGGATCACTTCTTGATCTTTATAGCTTCTCGACCGTGCTTTGCTTCTCTTCTCGCTCTCATTTGCGTAAGTTAGCCACCATATATGCTAGTGCTTGCTGCAGCTCCACCTCACTACCTTTTCCTACCCATAAGCTTAAATAGTCTTGATCGCGAGGGTGTGAGATTGCTGAGTCCCCGTGACTCACAAATTACTTCCAAAAACAGATGCAGGTGCCGATGATGCCAGTGCAGGGGACGCGACCGAACTCAAGTGGGAGTTCGACGAGGATTCGGGACGGTACTATGTGTCATTTCCAGACGACCAGTAGAGGAGCCCAGTTGGGGTGATCGAGGATCTAGCATTTGGGGTGGTCTTTCTTTATTTGGTTCCGTAGTCGGACCTTGATTGTATTCTGGATGATGTAATGTTATATTTATGTATTGTGTGAAGTGGCGATTGTAAGCCAACTCTTTATCCCTTCCTTATTCAGTACATGGGATGTGTAAAGATTACCCCTCTTGCGACATGCCTACTATGCGGTTATGCCTCTAAGTCGTGCTCCGACACATGGGAGATATAGCCGCATCGTGGGTGCTACATATGCTCTCCACTAGATAGGAACTTTGGAGTGATTCTTCGTTGCACGCTGAGGGATGGTTATATGATCCAATTATATTAGCACTATTGAGAGATTGCACTAGTGAAAGTACGACCCTCGGCCTCATTTTCAAGCATTACAATACTGTTTTTGTGCCTGTTTACTATTTTCCACCTTGCTGTTTTCATTTATTCAGATTGGAAAAATATATTTCTACCATCCGTATTACACTTTTATCACCATCTCTTCGCCGAACTAGTGCACCTATACAATTTTCCATTGTATTGGGTGTGTTGGGGACATAAGAGATTTCTTGTATTTGATGCAGGGTTGTTTGAGAGAGACCATCTTCATCCTACACCTCCCACATATTGATAAACCTTAGGTCATGCACTTGAGGGAAAATTGCTACCATCCTACAAAACTTTGCGCTTGGACGCCCAATACGTGTCTACAAGAATAAAGTTGTGCAGTAGACATCAGGGCAGCAGTGGCTACACGTGCATGGGCGTGTTTTTTATCCAACCTTCTAACCCTTTCTACGGTTGCCATGGGCCTCCTTTTATATATTAAGGGGCTACCACAATGGCAAAGTAGTCATTATACGCTGATAAGATAGCAAACAATGCTATCATACCTAACTTTGCAGGCTGACAGGGTGCATTAAATGCACCGCTTAACGTCACATCATTGGTTGCTCGGCAAGCCTTGTCGGGCTATTTTTCCAGCTTCACACCTGCTCGCTTGACATGTTGCAGGACGGGTGTCGTTCTTGGGCATCTTCTATAGAGAAAGGCTTCTAGGTGGCGAATGGCTGCAACTTAGTCACTTTGCATCTTGACACCGCACTGATTGATGACGCGGGTTGTGGTGGAGTAGTTGGTGAGGTGGTTTTGCCCTCATGAGTCCCGGCAAGCCCTGTCGGGACGTCTTGGCCGTCTTCTTTCGGGGGCGGCCCCGCCCCTGCTGAGCTCGCTTGCCAAGCAAGGGAGGACCTCCTCCTGATGGTATCTTGTTCCTCAGGCTTGACTTTGGTCCTCTTGGTTTGCATGTTGGTCCTCCGAAGTTCTTGGTCTCCTGCACTCTAGCATGGCCTGGTGCCTCAATCATGTTCCTGTGCATGTGCACAGTCTGGGAAACAGACCCAGGGTTTGTTGCACCGACACCTAGACATCTTTTTTGATTGTGAGTTGATGACCCACAAGTATAGGGGATATATCGTAGTCCTTTCGATAAGTAAGAGTGTCGAACCTAACGAGGAGCAGAAGGAAATGACAAGCGATTTTCAGCAAGGTATTCTCTGCAAGCACTGAAATTATCGATGACAGATAGTTGTATGATGAGATAATTCGTAACGGGTAACAAGTTACAAAAGTAACTAAGGTGCAGCAAGGTGGCCCATTCCTTTTCGTAGCAAAGGACAAGCCTGAACAAACTCTTATATAAAGGAAAGCGCTCCCGAGGACACACTGCCAAGCTAGTTTTCATCATGCTCATATGATTCATGTTCGTTACTTTCATAATTTGATATGTGGGTGGACCGGTGCTTGGGTACTGCCCTTCCTTGGACAAGCCTCCTACTTATGATTAACCCCTCTTACAAGCATCCGCAACTACGAAAGAAAATTAAGATAAATCTAACCATAACATGAAACATATGGATCCAAATCAGCCCCTTACTAAGCAACACATAAACTAGGGTTTAAGCTTCTTTGACTCTAGCAACCCATCTTCTACTTATTACTTCGAAATGCCTTCCCCTAGGCCCAAATCATGGTGAAGTGTCATGTAGTCGATGTTCACATAACACCACTAGAGGAAAGACAACATACATCTCACCAAAATATCGAACGAATACCAAATTCACATGATTACTTATAGCAAGACTTCTCCCATGTCCTCAGGAACAAACGTAACTACTCACAAAGCATGTTGATGTTCATAATCAGAGGAGTATTAATTATCACTGAGGATCTGAACATATGATCTTCCACCAAATAAACCAACTAGTATCAACTACAAGGAGTAATCAACACTACTAGCAACCCACCGGAACCAATCTGAGGTTTTGAGACAAAGATCGGATACAAGAGATAAACTAGGGTTTGAGAGGAGATGTTGTTGGTGAAGATGTGATGGATATTGACCCCCTCTCAATGAGAGGATCGTTGGTGATGACGATGGCTTCGATTTCCCCCTCCGAGAGGGAAGTTTCCCTGGCAGAACAGCTCCGTCGGAGCCCCAGATTGGTTCTGCCCAAGTTCCACCTCGAGATAGCGGCGCTTCGTCCCGAAAGCTTCCTCGTGATTTTTTCTAGGTCAAAACACACCATATAGCAGAAGATGGGCATCGGGGGCCTGTCAGGTGGCCCACAAGGCAGGGGCGCCGAGGGGGTAAGGGCGCGCCCCCACTCTTGTGGATGGCAGGTGGCCCCCCGCTGGTGCTTTCTTCGCCCAATATTTTTTACATATTCTAAAATAATTCTCTGTGAAGATTCAAGACTTTTGGAGTTGTGTAGAATAGGTCTCTAATATTTGCTCCTTTTCCAGTCCAGAATTCCCGCTACCAGCATTCTCCCTCTTCATGTAAACCTTGTAAAATAAGAGAGAAAAGGCATAAGTATTGTGATATAATGTGTAATAACAGCCCATAATGCAATAAATATCAATATAAAAGCATGATGCAAAATGGATGTATCATGAGCCCCCATCAAAATGTTATATGCCAAAATTGTTGATGTTCGACAAGGAAGACAACGTAATGATTTATGTTTGTTCATATTTACATAGAAGTTATATTGTCATAGATCCTTTAACATGTGGTGATTTCCCCTATCTTTGCTAGCCAGAAATTCCGCACTAGGTAGAGATACTACTTATGCATCCAAAAACCCTTAAACCCAAATCTTGTTTTGAGAGTCCACCATACCTACCTATGGATTGAGTAAGATCCTTCAAGTAAGTTGTCATCGGTGCAATAAGGCAATAAAAATTGCTTCTAAAAGTGTTGGATCATTTAGTGTAAGAGAAGATTGAGCGTTGTACGAACTTGTGACGGCAAAGGTTGCTATCATAAGGGGCAATATAACGTGACGTTCTTTTGCACTAAGATATTTAGCATACAAACAAATAAGCGCATGGTAACCTCTGCTTCCCTCTGCGAAGGGCCTATCTTTTACTTTCATGTATTTACTTTTATGCAAGAGTCAAAGTATTTCTCTCTATTCCTTTTTTTCTCTTTTGGCAAGCATCATGTGATGAGGAAAGATCTAGGCACATATATCCAGTTGGATATGGGTGGCATGAGTTATTATTATTTACATCACCCTTGAGGTGAATACATTGGGAGGCCAAATTATAAACCCCTATATTTCTATGTGTCCAGTTGAAATGTTTTGCTCATGTGTATGCGGTGAGTGTTAGCAATCATAGAATACTATATGATGGTTGAGTATGTGGACTTGCCAAAAAGGCTCCGATACATGACCCTTCCTAAAAAGATGATGAATTGTAGTTGCAAAGTTGACTGAGAACATAGTTTGTTGGTTTTCAATGGAGTTTATGCTTTATACTTCGATGTTGTGATGAATTGTTACTTATTCATGAGAAGCCTATGATAAAAGTTTTATGTTAAAGTTTGTTGCTTTTATAATAATATACATGATGCTTATATGTACGTATTTTATTTTTATCGACACCTCTCTCTCTCTAAGCATGTGGACATGTTTTCGATTTCAGTTTTCACTTGAGGACAAGCGAGGTCTAAGCTTGGGGGAGTTGATACGTCCATTTTGCATCATGTTTACCTATTGTTATTTATATTTTTTATATGTATAATAATGCTTTTTGGAGTATTTCTAATGCCTTTTCTCTCATAATATGCAAGGTTCACACAAAGAGGGAGAATACCGGCAACTGGAATTCTGGACCTGAAAAAGCAACGTCACGCTACCTATTCTGCACAACTCCAAATGAGCTGAAACTTTAAGGGGAATTTTTATGGAATGTATAAGAAATATTGGAGCCAATAAGTACCAGAGGGGGCCACCAGGTGGGCAGAACCCACCTGGGCGCGCCAAGGAGCCCAGTCGCGCCCTGGTGGGTTGTGCCCTCCTCGGCCCACCTCCGGTGCCCCTCTTCTAGTATATAAGTCATTTTTACATAGAAAAAATAAGGAGAGGACTTTCGAGACAAAGCATCACCGTCTCGAGGCGGAACTTGGGTAGGAGCACTTTTGCCCTTCGGCGGAGCGATTCCGCCGAGGGAACTTCCCTCCCGGAGGGGGAAATCATAGTCATCATCATCACCAACAAGTCTCCCTTCTCGGGGAGGGCAATCTCCATTAACATCTTCAACAGTACCATCTCCTCTCAAACCCCAGTTCATCTCTTGTGTTCAACCTTGGTACCTGAACTATGGATTGGTACTTGTGGGTGACTAGTAATGTTGATTACATCTTGTAGTTGATTACTATATGGTTTATTTGGTGGAAGATTATATGTTCATATCCAATATGCTATTTAATACCCCTCTGATCTTGAGCATGATTATCATTTGTGAGTAGTTACTTTTGTTCTTGAGGTCACAGGAGAAATCTTGTTGCAAGTAATCATGTGAATTTTATATATGTTTGATATTTTGATGGTATGTATGCTGTGATTCCCCTAGTGGTGTCATGTGAACATCGACTACATGACACTTCACCATATTTGGGCCTAAGGGAATGCATTGTGGAGTATTTATTAGATGATGGGTTGCGAGAGTGACAGAAGCTTAAACCCTAGTTTATGTGCTATTCTGTAAGGGACTGATTTGGATCCAAAAGTTTAATGCTATGGTTAGAATTTATTCTTAATACTTTTCTTATAGTTGCGGATGCTTGCGAGGGGGCTAATCATAGTAGGAGGTATGTCCAAGTAAGAACAGCACCTAAGCACCGGTCCACCTACATATCAAATTATCAAAGTAGCGAACACAAATCGAACCAACATGATGAAAGTGACTAGATGAAATTCTCGTGTACGTACCCTCAAGAACACTTTGCTTATCATAAGAGACCGTTTTGGCCTGTCCTTTGCCTCAAAAGTATTGGGCTACCTTGCTGCACCTTTTGTTACTACTATCGTCACTTGCTCGTTACAAATTATCTTGCTATCAAACTACTCATTACTTATAATTTCAATGCTTGCAGAGAATACCTTGCTGAAAACCACTTGTCATTTCCTTCTACTCCTCACTGGGTTCGACACTCCTACTTATCGAAAGGACTGCGATTGACCCCATATATTTGTGGGACATCATCTCTCTCAAACAACCCTGCAACCAAATAACAAAGAGTATCTTGTGTCCCCAACACACCAAATACAATGGTAAATTGTATAGGTGCACTAGTTCGGCAAAGAGATGGTGATACCAGTGTAGTAATGATAGTAGATATTGATTTTTGTGATAGGAACAATAAAAACAGCAAGGTAGCAAGTAACAAAAGTGAGCACAAATGGTATTGCAATGCTTGAAAATAAGGCCTAGGGTTCGTACTTTCTCTAGTGCAATCTCTCAACAATGCTAATATAATTGGATCATATAACCATCCCTCAACGTGCGATGAGCAATAATTCCAAAGTTCTTATCTAGCGGAGAACATAAGAAGAAGTTGGTTGTAGGGTACAAAACCACCTCAAAGTTATCCTTTCCGATCGATCTATAGAGCTATTCCTATAAGTGTCACAAATAGCCAAGAGTTCGTACTAAAATAACAACATATGATACACATCAACCAACTCTAATGTCACCTAGATACTCCAATGTCACCACAAGTATCCGTGAGTTGATTATACGATATTTATCAAAAAAATTCAGATTCATAATACTCGATCCAATTCAAAGAACTTCAAAGAGTGCCAAAGATTTCTACAGGAGAAACAAGGACGAAAACGTGCATCAACCCCTATGCATAGATTACCCCAATGTCACCTTGGGAGTCCGCAAGTTGAGTGCTAAAACATATATCAAGTGAATCAATATGATACCCCATTGTCACCACGGGTATTCATAGCAACACATACATCAAGTGCTCTCAAATCCATAAAAGTATTCGGTTTGATAATAATGAAATCTCAAAGGGAAAACTCAATTCATCGCAACAAGATAGAGAGGGGAAAACACCATATGATCCAACTATATTAACAAAGCTCGCAGTACATCAAGATTGTGCCAAATCAAGAACACGAGAGAGATAGAGAGATTAAACAAATAGCTACTAGTACAAGCCCTCAGCCTCGAGGGTGGACTACTCTCTCCTCATCACGGTGGCCGTCGGGATGATGAAGATGGTCGGTGATGATTTCCCCCTCTGGCAGGGTGCTAGAACAAGGTCTAGATTGGTTCTTCATGGCTACATGATGTGGCTTGAACTACGGTAGGTATTTCCCTCAGTGATGAAACCAAGGTTATCGAACCAGTAGGAGAACCACGCAACACCATGTAAATAACTCCTACACACAAAGAACAAATACTTGCAACCCGACGTAAGAGATGGGTTGTCAATCCCTCATGGGTAAGAAGATAGGTAAAATTGCAGTAGATTGGATAAACATATCTCGCGGGAACGCGAGATAAAATAAATAAATAAAAATTGCAGCAAGGTATTTTTGGGTTTTTGGATTAATAGATCTGAAAATAAAAAGCAACTAAAAATATATCGGGAAGGCAAATATAATAAAGAAGAGACTCGAGGGCCGTAGGTTTCACTAGTGGCTTCGCTCGAGAAAAATAGCAACGGTGGGTAAACAAATTACTATTGGGAAATTGATCGAACTTCAAATAATCATGACGATATCCAGGCAATGATCATTATATAGGCATCACGTCCAAGATTAGTAGACCGGCTCCTGCCTGCATCTACTACTATTACTCCACACATCGACTGATATCCAGCATGCATCTAGTGTATTAAGTTCATGGAGAAACAGAGTAATGCAATAAGAACGATGACATGATGTAGACAAGATCTATTTATGTAGAAATAGACCCCGTCTTGTTATCCTTAATAGCAATGATACATACATGTCAGTTCCCCTTCTATCACTGGGATCAAGCACCGAAGATCGAACCCATCACAAAGCACCTCTTCCCATGGCAAGAAAAATCGATCTAGTTGGCCTAACTAAACCAGAGATTCGAAAAAGAAATACGAGGCTATAAGTAATCATGCATATAAGTGATCAAAAGACTCAAATAACCTTCATCGATCAAAACATAGATCTGATCATAAACTCAAAGTTCATCGGATCCCAACAAACACACTGCAAAAAGAGTTACATCAAATAAATCTCCAAGAGACAATTGTATTGAGAATCAAGAGAGAGTGAGAAAACCATCTAGCTACTAACTACGGACTCGAAGGTCCACAAAAGACTACTCATGCATCATCAGAGAGGCACCAATGAGGATGATGAACCCCTCCGTGATGGTGTCTAGATTGGATCTGGTGTTTCTGGAACTTGCGGTGGTTGGAATTGATTTTCGTTGACCCCCTAGGGTTTTTGGAATATTGGGGTATTTATAGAGCAAAGAGGCGATGCGGGAGGCCACCGAGGTGGGCACAACCCACCTGGGCGTGCCTGGGGGCCCACGCGCGCCCTGGTGGGTTGTTCCCCCCTCGGGGCACCCCCAGGTGCTTCTCTGGCACATTGGATGTCTTCTTCTCAATAAAAATTCCACAAAAAGTTTTGCTGCATTTGGACTCCATTTGATATTGATTTTCTGCGATGTAAAAAACAAGCAAAAAACAGCAACGGGCACTAGGCACTATGTCAATATGTTAGTCCCAAAAAATGATATAAAATGATTGTAAAACATCCAAGAATGATAATATAACATCATGGAACAATAAAAAATTATAGATACTCTGGAGACGTATCAGTCAAGAGGCTTGCGGCGGCGAAACTTCTGATCTAGGGTAACTTTCGGGGGTTTCTAAATATATAGGATATTTTTGTGTCGGTTTCACGCAAAGATGGGCCTTAGGGGGCCGACTACCCAGCAGAGTGGGCCAGGGGGTGGCACGCCCTGGTGCCTTGTGGGCAGCAGGGGGGCCTGTCGGTGTCAAAACCGGCGGATCTCGGGTAGGGGGTCTTGAACTGTGCGTCTAGGATCGATGGTAACAGGAGACAGGGGACACAATGTTTACCCAGGTTCGAGCCCTCTCTATGGAGGTAATACCCTATGTCCTGCTTGATTGATATTGATGAATATGGGTGTTACAAGAGTTGATCTACCACGAGATCGTGATGGCTAAACCCTAAAAGCCTAGCCTGACTATCCCTCCAGTTTATATAGACACCCGGGGGGGATCTAGGGTTTACATAGAGTCAGTTACATAAGAAGGAATCTTCATAGTCGGTCGCCAAGGAGAGTCCAATCCGGACTCAGGTATAGTCTTCGGTCTTCATGTCTTCACATCCCATCAATCCGGCCCAATAGATAACAGGCCAGACGCTCGAGGACCCCTTGGTCCATGACTCCCTCAGTAGCCCCTGAACCTGGCTTCAATGACGAGGAGTTCGGCGTGCGGATTGTCTTCGGCATTGCAAGGCGGGTTCCTTGTTATCCGAACTTCAAGATAGCGATTCCGGACTTGTATGCACAACCGTAGAGGATAAAATATTTCACGGGTTCAACCCACTGACCACTTTTTGGTAATATAACACCACGCCCGGCCTTTACTTGCGAACCGTTTTAGTCGGCTCATCGCCCCACGTCCCAGGACGTGGCATTATTGGCGTATTTTATCCAAACGGAGATCGTGCCTCCCTTTTTAAGGGATTCTCGTCGACCCAAATGTGGGTAACCCAACCGTCGCTTGGGTACAATTCCTTGGAAAAAATCAAGTTTTTGAGGCCCAATAGGAGACGTTTGATATTTGCAGCCTTTATATAGGGGTACAGACCCGTCTTTTTCTTCCATGCTTGCCTCTTCCTCAACTCCTGCAACCCCGAGCTCCAACTCCCGGGCTTCCATCGCCAGTAGCCCCAACCATGTTCGGATCTAGCCGTCAAGGCCGGTGGGTAGCCTCTTCTGCCACAGAGGAAGACATTGCAAAGCTTCGGGCAGCGCAGTACCTGACCGCTGAAATCCATCATCGGCTTCCCGCCGAGGGGCAGGTCATTCCCACCCCCAGATCCGGCGAGAGGGTCGTGTTCGTGTCCCACTTCCTCCGTGGGTTGGGATTTGCACTTAACCCCTTCGTCCGAGGGCTCATGTATTATTACGGGCTAGACTTCCAGGATTTGGCCCCGGACTCTATTCTTCTTATCTTGATGTTTATCGTCACGTGTGAAGCCCTCCTCTGAACGCCTCCGCACTTTGTCTTGTGGCTCAAGACCTTCGATGTGAAGCCGCAAGTGGTAGAGGGGGAGCAGGCCGAGTGTGGCGGCGCTGCAGTAAGCAAGCTTGCTAGCGTCATTTGGCTGAAAGGATCCTTCGCTAAATCTTCCGATCTGTGGCAGCAGGGGTGGTTCTATATCACCGAGTCCCGCAGCTCCAAGTGGGCGACCGCGCCCCTATTTCGACCCAGCCCTCCAACTCAACTTGCATCGTGGATTAATAAGGGGCTAGATTGGGGATCAACGAATGATGTGGAAACTCTGCAAAGTCGCATCCGGAACCTCATTGAGAGGGACATTGACATAGCCAGCGTCGTTCATATAATGCTAGTTCGTCGGACCCTGCCGTGCCAGTGACAACCTCTCCGCCTATGGGAGTTCAATCCAGAAGGGTCGCAAACTCTTCAAAACTTCTACAGCACAATGCACGAAGGAATGTGGAGATTAGTCTTCGGAAAACGAAGGCAATGGCCGGACACCACCAGAGATGTCGGCCTAGACCGCAACCATCCAGACACCCCGGTAAGTACATGTTTGCCGAATACCTTACAGTCAGATATCCAATGGCAAGAAACCAACGGTGTCATCCTTTTTCAGGGCTGGATAAAGAAGGTGCAATTGAATAGGTGTCCGGCTCCCCTTCTCGAAGACTTAGCTACTCCTGTGTTGACAAGGATGCTGGCCTCGGTGCCATACCAGGCACCAGCAGGGCAGGGCGAGAAGACCCAAGATGACCTTGGTTCTAGAGGCAAGTCGGACACTGAGTCCGAAGAAATCGACCTTTCATTGCCCGAAGATGGAGGCAGGAAAGGACCCAGTGCTCCTTCTCCAAATAGGAGGAAAAGGGCCTCCTCCTCCGAGGAGGAGGGGCGGTCTTTCAAGAAGGGCAAGAATGCCACCGTCGACCAGCTTGGGCTTGGAAGACGATGTCGTTGAGCAGCTCCAACAAGGGGACAAACCCTCGGCCGAACCGTAAGAGAACCCAGAGTGCCTTGATAGCGTCCTGTTCCGTTGCTATTACCATAACGCATTCATGCATTTTTACAGGTTGGCACAGAGTTTTTCTGGGCGATCCTCTTCTTCGGGAAGTCTTCTTCCAGAGATGATGGAGAGCGAGACGCCTCCTCCAACCTCCTCGCCCATCAAGGCAGATGACTCTAAAGTTTCATCGCGGAGGGTCCCTTTAGACCAGGGGACAGAAGAGGCGGTACCCCAAGGTGTACCTCCGACCATCCGGGATTCCGGGGCTGATGGTAACGAGGGCCCCGAACTGTCCGGTTCACAACAGACAGCGATTTTGGAGGCAGGCGAGTAGATTCCTTCAAAGGATGATCGTGCTATTGGAGCAATTTCCAGAAACCCAGAGACTCCGGATATGTTGCGAGACATGTTGCGGAAAGCATCTGTCTCGAGGGAACAACGTACCTTGATGAGTACGGTGATTGAGAAGATTTTGTTTGCGAAGAGCAGATTAAATGAAGCCTTCATGAGCCTACTGAAGGGCTTCGAGGTTTATAGCATAACGTTTTCACCTATGTGTCATTTGTGAAGATACGTCTGTGTATAGGTACTAACCCCTGATACTCGGGTTGGCTTCCATTGGGAAGCAAAACGGAGGATCAAAAAGGATTGTTTGAGGACTAACCTGATAAACCTTGAACGCAGGCTGCTTCCCCTTTGGCCACTTCCCGGACTATGGAGATTGCTGATTTGCAGCGGAAGCTTGAGGTGACAGGGGATGATCTTGCTTTAATTAATATGCGTCTTGACGAGTCGCAAGGTATGTATTCGGTGCAATCCTCAAAATTTTTTGTAGTGTAAGCATAACGCTGAAATTTGGCTGCAGATAGTGCTGCCGCCGTTGAAGTTCTTCGAGCGGAGCTGGCCCGGGCCAAGGGCAGGCCCGTCGTAGCGATGCTGCTGCCGAAAAGGCATTGGCTGAATTAGAAGCCAAAAGAGCTGCACGGCGCCAAGATGACGAGAAGATATCCAAGGTGACGCTCGAGCTGGAGAATGCTACCGGCCGCTGTGAATTTCTGTAGAAGAAGAATGAAGCCTTAACGGTTGATTTAGAGAAGGCCTTACAAGAGGCAAGAGGAGTGCGGTCGAAATGCAGAGCAGCCCGTGAGGAGGTTTGACAGGCGAGGGAGATTGCGGCTGGAAAGCCCTTTCTGCTACAAACCAAGTTCGGCGACCCGAACTATGCCCAGCTCAACCAAGTATGGAGCTCTTCGGACGAGTTCTTGGACTTGCCGAAGAGTTCTGCCGATGCGGCGCAATGTTACCAAGCGCGGGATGGATATGCAATGGAGAAGCTTTTTTGGTCGCAGTTTGGCACGTCAAAGTGCCCTTTGTTGCTTAGTGAACAGATGTCCTAGTGGGACGAACTTCATAGGATGTCCGGCGCTGCCATGAAGGACGTCGTAGTCCAGTTGTGGCAAACCGAGCATGTTCCGAATAGCTATTTCGGTTTAGTGCAAAGGCTTGTTGACGCAGTGCCATGTATCGATGCTGTGAAGCGTTCTGCGTGCACTGAGGGTGCACAGATGGCTTTTGCCCAAGTCAAGATGTTCTGCGGGAAGATAAAGGCCATCGATGTTGCAACGAAGGGTCCACCCAAAGGCAAGGACTGTCCGGAACCGGATCATTATTTTGAAGACGTCCTAGAGGTCGCCCGCTTTGTAGAGGGTCAGTGCTCAAAAGACATAATGTTTGAGTGAGTTGTATGAAAATTGTAAAAACAATTTTATAGTTAATCTATTTATGTTTTGCTTGAAAGCTTGAATTCCTCCTGTGCGGCCGTTTTGATATAATCTGAAAGATTTCCATTCGTCGGCTTCAGCCCCCTCGTAGGAAGTATGGGGGTGTTCAGAAAAGCATTTTATCACTCTTTATCCAACATCTTGGTCCATGAAGGAGGTGATAATGTGGCGAACTAGGCAATCAGACTATAAGGCATTAACACTTTCACTTAGCCATAGGAGTTTTATGGCGGAGCTACAACATAGCCCCTGGTATGTATGCGGCGTACGGTACCTTACATATTTGACCTAAAAAGATCCCTCGTGTGACACGGAGAATTGCTAAAGATTCTAATAAGTCGTCAAGTGGTTGACCAGCTCACGCTGCATCATGACAGTCAGTTTCCGGCTTTCTCTACTGAGGTGCTCGTTCGGTTTAGACCAGGGCACAATCACAGTAGTTCTCCCTTTACTACCCTAGCCGATAGAGCAGACTGTAGGGTAGCAAGAACTGGAGCCGGGCAACCCAACTATTGACCCAAGACAATGATTCGGAGCTGATGCATATAAGGCCAAACTTGCGACGCCGAAGTGTGCTATAGAGCTGTTCGGACTTTTACTGGCAACTCATTTGTTCCCACACCGAGCCCATGGCAAGTTAGGCCAAGGCATTTTTGTGAAATAACCGTACGAGCCATATTTGTCGGGAAAACCATACGGATGACTAACTTGTATATTGTTTACTAGTAACTGAGTGATATGCCGATAATTACTTATGATATATGTATATAAAAGCCACCCCCCTGCTATTTGACATGGTCGGGGTTGGAGGCGGAGGAACACACATAGTACTGGCTCGAAAAATAGAGAGTGCGGTTTACAAAAAGTTATTTCGGACCTCGTGTCGCACGTCTGCGCCGCCAGTCGTCGGTGGGGGGGAGTCCTTGATGGACATAGCCCCTTAGGTGAGTATACAGATTCGGACTCTGATAGAGCCGGTTCTGATTTTTATCCTGTTCGTCACCTATTTTTTGAAGGATATCGAAATACAAAATAAATAAAAAAATAAAGTAAATAGTTGTACATAGAAAAAGGTTACTGGAGTGCTCGCAGGCTTGTCCGTATTGTGCTTCCGCCGATGCCCATGGTATCTTGAGTGCGTAATGATATACGTGTGGTACAAACTTTGTAGGTGTACGGAGTGGGCGGCGGAAGCCGAGTTGCTATTGCCGTTCTCGGGTTAGTCGATCCTCGGGTGGAGACTGCTTCAAACCCCCGGTTTTTCATTGGTGAACCTTTCCGTCATCCTTGTCGCTTGGCGGCTTCCTTCCCCTATGTTTGACGTTGAGCTTGCCGGCCTATATAAAGACCCAGCAGTTTCTGTTGGTGCGATTGGATGGTTTATCGGGGTGGCCATGAATCTGGCAGGGTCGGTCCAAAATCTTGTCCAGGTTGGATGGTTCATCTTGGTTTGCCCTGGATGGCTTCTTCCGCTGACCGGGCTTGGGGTTGCTGAATCCGGAGTTGACCGCTGTGTTGCCTGATCTTTCATTGTCAGTGTGACGGTTGTTTTTGCTTCCTCGTGGCTTGCCGTTGGCATCTCGGATTTTGGAGGTGCCCTGGTTGCTAGCGCCATTGCTTCTACGAGCGAGCCAACTGTCTTCTCCCGCGCAAAAGCGAGTCATCAAAGCAGTGAGAGCTGTCATGGATTTAGGTCCTTCTTGGCCGAGGTAGCGTGCAAGCCATTCGTCCCGGACGCTGTGTCTTGAAGCCGCGAGGGCTTCCGCGTCCGGACAGTCGATGATTTGGTTCTTTTTGACTAAGAACCGGGTCTAGAGCTCCCTGGATGATTCGCCGGGCTGTTGGACGATGTGACTTAGGTCATCGGCATCCGGTGGCCGGACATGTGTTCCTTGGAAGTTATCGAGGAAGGCCTCTTCCAAGTCCTTCCAGCTGTCTATGGAATTTTCAGGCAAGCTGTTTAACTAGTACCGAGCTAGTCCTTTTAGTTTTAGTGGGAGGTATTTAATGGCATGGAGGTCCTCTCCACGGTTCATATGGATATGGAGGATGAAATCTTCTATCCATACTGCGGGATCAGTTGTCCCGTCGTATGATTCAATATTGACGGGTTTGAATCCTTTGGGAAATTCATGATCCATTACCTCATCAGTGAAGCAAAACAGGTGTGCGGCACCTCTATGTTGGGGCACACCATGGCGTAATTCCAAAGGAGTCCCATTGCGGTTTTCAGCCTGGTCGCGGCGAGGTGTGACACGTCCGAATAGGTAGCCATCGTCGTGTGTCGAAGCATGTTTTTGTGATCCGTAGATCGGTCTTGCGCTTCCTGCTCTATTGTCCCAGTCCCTCTGTAGGTTGTCTGGGTAATCCTGGCCTCTGTTGTTCTTGCCTTTATGGAGAGGTGGGGCGGTCTGGTGTTCGGCTTGAGTTGCCTTTTTATCCGGACAGAGTTGTCGGCTACCTGCCATGTTGTGTGACGATGGTATGTGTTGGGGATCGTAGCTATAATTCAAAAAATTTCCTACGTGTCACCAAGATCAATCTAGGAGATACTAGCAACGAGAGAGAGGGAGTGCATCTTCATACCCTCGAAGATTGCTAAGCGGAAGCGTTGCAAGAATGCGGTTGGTGGAGTCGTACACGCAGCGATTCAGATCGCGGTTGATTTCGATTTAAGCGCCGAAAAACGGCGCCTCCGTGCTCAACAAACGTACAGCCCGGTGACGTCTCCCGCGCATTGATCCAGCAAGGAGAGAGGGAGAGGTCGGGGAAGACTCCGTCCAGTAGCAGCACGGCGGCGTGGTGGTGGTGGAGGAGTGCGGTACTCCTGTAGGGCTTCACCAAGCACTAAGAGAGACGAGGAGGGAGAGAGGTAGGGTTGCGCCTTGGGAGAGATAGACTCATGTGTTGGGCAGCCCCAAAACCTCCACTATATATAGGGGCAAGGGGGAGGGGAAGGTGCCCTAGGGTTTCCCCTAGGGGGGGCGGCCAGGGCAGATGGGATCTCCCCCTTGGGTGACTTGGCCCCCAAGCCAGGAGGTGGGAACCCTAGATGGGGCGCCCCAAACCCCCTGGTGACATGGGATTAGGTGAGGGGGGAGCACAACCCCTTAGTGAGCTGCTTTGCCCCCTTCCCTTGGCCCATGAAGCCCCCCAACACTTGTCGGGGCTCCTGAAATACCTTTCGGTCATGCTGGTCATCACCCGGTACCTCTGAAACACTTCCGGGCTCCAAAACCCTTTGTCCAATATATCAATCTTCTCCTCTGGACCATTCTGGAACTCCTCGTGATGTCCGGGATCTCATCCGGGACTCCAAACAACATTCGATAACCGCGTACATACCTTCCCTATAACCCTAGCGTCATCGAACCTTAAGTGTGTAGACCCTACGGGCTCGGGAATCATGCAGACATGACCGAGACATCTCTCTGGTCAATAACCAATAGCGTGATCTGGATACCCATGTTGGCTCCCACATGTTCCACGATGATCTCATCGGATGAACCACGATGTCAAGGATTCAATCAATCCCGTATACAATTCCCTTTGTCTACTGGTATGGTACTTGCCTGAGATTCGATCGTTGGTATCTCGATACCTTGTTCAATCTCGTTACCGGCAAGTCTCTTTACTCGTTCCGTAACACATTATCCCGTGATCAACTCCTTGGTCACATTGTGCACATTATGATGATGTCCTACTGAGTGGGCCCAGAGATACCCCTCCGTTACACGGAGTGACAAATCCCAGTCTCAATTCGTGCCAACCCAACAGACACTTTCGGAGATACCCGTAGTGCACATTTATAGCCACCCAGTTACGTTGTGACGTTTGGTACACCCAGAGCATTCCTACGGTATCCGGGAGTTGCACAATCTCATGGTCTAAGGAAATGATACTTGACATTAGATAAGCTTTAGCATACGAACTACACGATCTTGTGCTAGGCTTAGGATTGGGTCTTGTCCATCACATCATTCTCCTAATGATGTGATCCCGTTATCAACGACATCCAATGTCCATGGTCAGGAAACCGTAACCATCTATTGATCAACGAGCTAGTCAACTAGAGGCTTACTGGGGACATGGTGTTGTCTACGTATCCACACATGTATTATGGTTTCCGGTTAATACAATTATAGCATGAACAATAGATAATTATCATGAACAAGGAAATACAACAATAACCATTTTATTATTGCCTCTAGGGAATATTCCCAACAGTCTCCCACTTGCACTAGAGTCAATAATCTAGTTCACATCACTATGTTATTGTAATGAATCCAACACCCATGGGGTTTGTTCATATATCGCTTGTGAGAGAGGTTTATTAGTCAATGGGCCTGAACCTTTCAGATCCATGTGTGCTTTACAAATCTCTATGTCATCTTGTAGATGCAACTATCACGCACTACATGGAGCTATTCCAAATAACTGCTCTACTATACGAATCCGGTTTACTACTCAGAGTCATCCGGATTAGAGTCAAAGTTTGCATCGACGTAACCCTTTACGACGAACTCTTTTACCACCTCCATAATCTAGAAAATTCCTTAGTCCACTGGTTACTAAGGATAAGTTCGACAACTGTCATGTGATCCATTCCTGGATCACTCTTGTACCCCTTGACTGACTCGTGGCAAGGCATACTTCAGGTGCGGTACACATCATAGCATACTATAGAGCCTATGTCTAAAGCATAGGGGACGACCTTCGTCCTTTCTCTTTTTCTACCGTGGTCAGGTCTTGAGTCTTACTCAATGCTCATACCTTGTAACACAGCCAAGAACTTTGCTGATCTATGTTGAACTCCTTCAAAATCTTGTCACGGTATGTATTCATTTGAAAGTACTATTAAGTGTTTTTGATCTATCCTTATAGATCTTGATGCTCAATGTTCAAGTAGCTTAATCCAGGTTTTCCATTGAAAAACACTTTTCAAATAACCCTGTATGCTTTCCATAAATTCTACATCATTTCTGATCAACAATATGTTAACAACATATACTCATAAAAAATTCTATAGTGCTCCCACTCACTTCTTTGGAAATACAAGTTTCTCATAAACTTTGTATAAACCAAAATCTTTGATCATATCATCAAAGCGTACATTCCAATTTTGAGATGCTTACTCGAGTCCTTAGAAGGATTGCTGGAGCTTTGCATACTTGTTAGCATCTTTTAGGATTGACAAAACCTTCTGGTTGTATCACATACAACCTTTCCTCAAGAAAAACGTCGAGGAAACAATGTTTTGACATCCTATTTGCAGATTTTATAAATAATGCAGTAACTGCTAACATAATTCCAACAGACTCTTAGCATCGCTACGAGTGAGAAAGTCTCATCGTAGTCAACTCCTTGAACTTGTCGGAAAACATCTTAACGACAAGTCGAGCTTTCTTAATGGTGACACTTACCATCATTGTCCGTATTCCTTTTAAAATCCATCTGCACCCAACAGCCTTACGAGCATCAAGTAGTTCTTCCAAAGTCTATACTTTGTTTTTATACATGGATCCTCTCTCGGATTTTATGGCCTCGAGCCATTCGTCGGAATCCGGGCCCACCATCGCTTCTCCATAGCTTGTAGGTTCATTGTTGTCTAGCAACATGACTTCCAAGACAGGATTACGTACCACTCTGAAGTAGTACGCATCCTTGTCGACCTATGAGGTTTGGTAGTGACTTGATCCGAAGTTTCATGATCACTATCATAAGCTTCCACTTCAATTGGTGTAGGTGCCACAGGAACAACTTCCTGTGCCCTGCTACATACTAGTTGAAGTGACGGTTCAATAACCTCATCAAGTCTCCATCATCCTCCCACTCAGTTCTTTTGAGAGAAACTTTTCCTCGAGAAAGGACCTATTTCTAGAAACAATCACTTTTGCTTCCGGATCTGAAATAGGAGGTATACCCAACTATTTTGGGTATTCTATGAAGATGCATTTATCCGCTTTGGGTTCGAGCTTATCGGCCTGAAACTTTTTCACATAAGCGTCGCAGCCCCAAACTTTTAAGAAACAACAGCTTAGGTTTTTCTAAACCATAGTTCATACGGTGTCGTCTCAATGGAATTGTGTGGTGCCCTATTTAAAGTGAATGCGGTTGTCTCTAATGCCTAACCCATAAATGATAGTGGTAATTCGATAAGAGACATCATGGTATGCACCATATCCAATAGGGTGCAGTTATGATGTTCGGACACACCATTACACTATGGTGTTCCAGGCGGTATTAGTTGTGAAACAATTTCCACAATGTCTTAATTGTGTACCAAACTCGTAACTCAGATATTCATCTCTATGATCATATCATAGACATTTTATCCTCTTGTCACGACGATCTTCAACTTCACTCTGAAATTACTTAAACCCTTCAATAATTCAGACTTGTGTTTCATCAAGTAAATATACTCAGCATCTACTCAAATCATCTGCGAAGCAAGAACATAACGATATCCACTGCGTGCCTCAACACTCATTGGACTGCACACATCAAAATGTATTACTTCCAACAAGTTGCTTTCTTGTTCCATCTTACTGAAAACGAGGTCTTTTCAGTCATCTTGCCCATGTGGTATGATTAGCATGTCTCAAGTGATTCAAAAACAAGTAAGTCCAAAGATCCATCTGTATGGAGTTTCTTCATGCATATCTACCAATACACATGGTTCGCATGTCTCAATCTTTTCAAAACGAGTGAGTCCAAAGATCCATCAACATGGAGCTTCTTCATGCATTTTATACCAATATGACTCAAATGGAAGTGCCACAAGTATGTGGTACTATCATTACTATCTTTTGGCATGAACATGTGTATCACTACGATCGAGATTCAATAAACCATTCATTTTTCGGTGCAAGACCATTGAAGATATTATTCAAATAAACAGAGTAACCATTATTCTCCTTAAATGAATAACCGTATTGTGATAAACATAATCCAATCATGTCTATGCTCAATGCAAACACCAAATAACAATTATTTAGGTTTAACACCAATCTCGATGGTAGAGGGAGCATGCGATGTTTGATCACATCAACCTTGGAAACACTTCCAACATATCGTCATCTCACCTTTAGCTAGTCTCCGTAGCCTTTTATTTTGAGTTACTAACACTTAGCAACCGAACCGGTATTTATTACCCCTGGTGCTACTAGGAGTACTAGTAAAGTACACAATAATATAACGTATATTCAAAATACTTCTGTGAACCTTGCCAGCCTTCTCATCTACCAAGTATCTAGGGTAGTTCTGCTTCAGTGACTGTTCCCCTCATTACAGAAGCACTTAGTCTCGGGTTTGGGTTCAACCTTGGGTTTCTTCACTAGAGCAGCAACTGATTTGCCGTTTCATGAAGTATCCCTTCTTTCCCTTGCCCTTCTTGAAACTAGTGGTTTTACTAACCATCAAAAATTGATGCTGCTACTTGATTTCTACTTTCACGGTGTCAAACATCGCGAATTGCTCAAGGATCATCATGTCTATCCCTGATATGTTATAGTTCATCACTAAGCTCTAATAGCTTGGTGGCAATGACTATGGAGAACTATCACTATCTCATCTGGAAGATTAACTCCCACTCGATTCAGGCGATTGTTGTACTCAGACAATCTGAGCACATGCTCAACGATTGAGCTTTTCTCCCTTAGTTTGCAGGCTTAAGAAACTTGTCAGATGTCTCATACCTCTTGACGTGGGCACTAGTCTGAAATCCCAATTTCAGTCTTTGGAACATCTCATATGTTCTGTGACGTTTCAAAAACGTCTTTGGTGCCATAATTCTAAACTGTTAGCATTACACACTGAACTATCACGTAGTCATCAAAACGTGTATGTCAGATGTTTCCCAGCATCTACAGACGACGCTCGAGGTTCAACACACTGAGCGGTGCATTAAGGACATAACCCTTCTGTGCAGCAATGAGGACAATCCTCAGTTCACGGACCCAGACCGCATAATTGCTACTGTCAACTCTCAACTGGATTTTCTCTAGGAACATATCTAAAACAGTAGAACCAAAGCGTGAGCTACGACATAATTTGCAAAGACCTTTTGACTATGTTCATGATAATTAAGTTCATCTAATCAAATTATTTAATGAACTCCCACTCAAATAGACATCCCTCTGGTCATCTAAGTGATACATGATCCGAGTCAACTAGGCCATGTCCGATCATCACGTGAGACGGACTAGTCATCATCGGTGAACATCTTCATGTTGATCGTATCCACTATATGACTCATGTTCGACCTTTCGGTCTTCCGTGTTCCGAGGCCATGTCTGTACATGCTAGGCTCGTCAAGTTAACCTAAGTGTATTGCGTGTGTAAATCTGGCTTACACCCGTTGTATGCGAACGTGAGAACCTATCACACCCGATCATCACGTGGTGCTTCGGAACAACGGACCTTAGCAACGGTGCACAGTTATGGAGAACACAATTCTTGATATTTTAATGAGGGATCATCTTATTTATGCTACCGTTGTTCTAAGCAAATAAGATGTAAAAACATGACAAACATCACATGCAAATCATAAAGTGACATGATATGGCCAATATCATCTTGTGCCTTTGATCTCCATCTTCGAGGCACGGCATGAACACCATCGTCACCGGCATGACACCATGATCTCCATCATCGTGTCTTCATGAAGTTGCCTCACCAACTATTACTTCTACTACTATGGCTAACGGTTAGCAATAAAGTAAAGTAATTACATGGCATTTTCATTGACACGCAGGTCATAAATAAATTAAGGCAACTCCTATGGCTCCTGCCAGTTGTCATACTCATCGACATGCAAGTCATGATTCCTATTACAAGAACGTGATCAATCTCATACATCACATATATCATTCATCACATCCTTTTGGCCATATCACATCACATAGCAAACCCTGCAAAAACAAGTTAGACATCCTCTAATTGTTGTTGCATGTTTTACGTGGCTGCTATGGATTTCTAGCAACGACGTTTCTTACCTACGCAAAACCACAACGGTGATATGCCAATTGCTATTTACCCTTCATAAGGACCCTTTTCACCGAATCCGATCTGACTAATGTGGGACAGACAGACACCCGCCAGCCACCTTATGCATCAAGTGCATGTCAGTCGGTGGAACCAGTCTCACGTAAGCGTACATGTAAGGTCGTTCTGGGCCGCTTCATCCCACAGTGCCGCCGGATCAAGATAAGACTAGTAACGGTAAGCAAATTGAACAAATCATCGCCCACAACTGCTTTGTGTTCTACTCGTGCATAGAATCTACGCATAGACCTAGCTCATGATGCCACTGTTGGGGATCGTAGCTATAATTCAAAAAATTTCCTACGTGTCACCAAGATCAATCTAGGAGATACTAGCAACGAGAGAGAGGGAGTGCATCCTCATACCTTGAAGATCGCTAAGCGGAAGCGTTGCAAGAACGCGGTTGGTGGAGTCATACACGCAGCGATTCAGATCGCGGTCGATTCCGATCTAAGCGCCGAACAACGGCGCCTCCGCGTTCAACACACGCACAACCCGGTGACGTCTCCCGTGCCTTGATCTAGCAAGGAGAGAGGGAGAGGTTGGGGAAGACTCCGTCCAGCAGTAGCACGTTAGCGTGGTGGTGGTGGAGGAGCGCGGTACTCCTGCAGGGCTTTGCCAAGCACTACGAGAGACGAGGAGGGAGAGAAGTAGGGCTGCGCCTTGGGAGAGAGAGACTCGTGTGTTGGGCAGCCCCAAAACCTCCACTATATATAGGGGCAAGGGGGAGGGGAAGGCTCCCTAGGGTTTCCCCTAGGGGGGGGGGGCGGCCAGGGCAGATGGGATCTCCCCCTTGGGTGACTTGGCCCCCAAGCCAGGAGGTGGGAACCCTAGATGGGGCGCCCCAAACCTCCTGGTCACGTGGGATTAGATGAGGGGGCGCACAACCCCTTAGTGGGCTGATTTGCCCCCTTCCCTTGGCCCATGAAGCCCCCCAACACTTGTCGGGGCTCCCGAAATACCTTTCGTTCATGTTGGTTATCACCCGGTACCTCCGGAACACTTCCGGACTCCAAAACTCTTCGTCCAATATATCAATCTTCTCCTCCGGACCATTCTGGAACTCCTCGTGACGTCCAGGATCTCATCCAGGACTCCGAACAACATTCGGTAACCGCGTACATACCTTCCCTATAACCCTAGCGTCATCGAACCTTAAGTGTGTAGACCCTACGATCTCGGGAATCATGCAGACATGACCGAGACATCTCTCTGGTCAATAACCAACAGCAGGATCTAGATACCCATGTTGGCTCCCACATGTTCCATGATGATCTCATCGGATGAACCACGATGTCAAGGATTCAATCAATCCCGTATACAATTCCCTTTGTCTATTGGTATGATACTTGCCCGAGATTCGATCGTCGGTATCCCGATACCTTGTTCAATCACGTTACCATCAAGTCTCTTTACTCGTTCCGTAACACATCATCCCGTGATCAACTCCTTGGTCACACTGTGCACATTATGATGATGTCCTACCGAGTGGGCCCAGAGATACATCTCCGTTACACAGAGTGACAAATCCTAGTCTCGATTCGTGCCAACCCAACAGACACTTTCGGAGATACCCTTAGTCCACCTTTGTAGCCACCCAGTTACGTTGTGACGTTTGGTACACCCAAAACATTCCTACGGTATCCAGGAGTTGCACAATCTCATGGTCTAAGGAAATGATACTTGATATTAGAAAAGCTTTAGCATACGAACTACATGATCTTGTGCTAGGCTTAGGATTGGGTTTTGTCCATCACATCATTATCCTAATGATGTGATCCCATTATCAAAGACATCCAATGTCCATGGTCAGGAAACCGTAGCCATCTATTGATCAACGAGCTAGTCAACTAGAGGCTTACTAGGGACATGGTGTTGTCTATGTATCCACACATGTATTATGGTTTCGGGTTAATACAATTATAGCATGAACAATAGACAATTATCATGAACAAGGAAATACAACAATAACCATTTTATTATTCCCTCTAGGGCATATTTCCAACAGTATGGGCCCCGATGCCCTGTCATCGGACTAGTAGAGCGATCTGTGTTTTGGGTAGCTTTTGGCTGGGCCACTAAGGCCGTATTCTTCAGCTACCAGGACTTCGATCCATCTATCGTTGAGTAGGTCTTGGTCAGCTTGAAGATGCTGCTGCTTCTTTTTCAGGCTCCTTGCCGTAGCTCTCAGCCTGTGCTTAAAGCGCTCCTGTTCGAGGGGCTCTTCGGGTACGATGAAGTCTTCGTCGTCGAGGCTTTCCTCAGCTTCGGAGAGGGGAAGGTAGTTGTCGTCTTCCGATCCGTCGCTGTGCAGGGCCTGTTTGTCGGGGTTGGCTTGCCCGTTTTCCTGTTCCTCCTGCTCGAATGTTGCTCCCACAGGGTCTTCATTGCATTCGGCGCCGTTCATAGTACTATTTTCTCCAATGCCATTATTGCTGCGGTGTGGCTTGGGGCACCGGAACTTAGACTGTGACTCAGGAGTTTTAACTAGGTCTCCCTTGTCTCAGCCGCGAGGCTTTTTGAGTGTATCGATCATTTACATGTCATGTAAAGGGGTGTCCATTTTGCGCCTGATGACTGGCGAATCTTGGCCTTGCTCCTTATCTGCATCGTTGTCTGGGCCGTCAATGTCTTCGGAGCCAGGAGTGGGCATGTCGGTTAAGTCCTCGATAGTGGCTATGAAGTGGGTGGCGGGCGGGAAGCAAAATTCTCCATCGTCAGCCCCTAGTTTGAACCGGACATAGTTCGGCTGCGAGCCTCCCGTGAATGACAGGTTCCTTAAAGAGTTTAGCACATCGCCCAAAGTTGAGTGCTGAAAGACGTCTACGGCACTGAATTCAAAGATCGATAAACAATCTAGCTCTGTGTCTGCAAGCGTATATGGCCCAGAATTTATAGCCGGAGACTAGGGCTGGAATTCGAGCCGAGTTGAGCCAGCTCAGCTCGACTCGCTGGAGCTCGTTTCATTAATGAGCTAGCTCGACTCGACTCTTTATTATAACGAGCTCAAATCCATGATTGGCTCAACTCGTATAACTCGCGAGCTGGCTCGTTTAGCTTGTCAAGCTCGTTAAAGATATGAACATAAAACCCTCAAATATTATAAAAATGATTATGTATATATTAACATATATATCAGTAACAATAGTAATTTCCTTGTAACGAATGAGTCTCCTAGGCAGTTGGGCCTTCAACGGCTAGGCCTTGTGTTGTGCGCCTAGGACATAGGGTGCTGAGTGGTTGATCTTTTTTTTGTATTTAGACTGGCTGATCTTTTGTATCGACCCTAACGAGTTACACGAGTACTCGTGAGATTGGCTCATTTAACTTGGTCTATAAACGATCTTAAACTAAAGCTTGGCTTGACTCGTTATTCTTCGAGTTCGAGTCGATTCGAGCCGAGTCACAAGGTACTCGTTTAGCTCACGAGCTCCGAGCTTTTTTCCAGCCCTACCGGAGACGAATCCAGAGTTCCACTGACGCATATATCACGGGGTGCCAAGTCCATGTGCTCCTCCAATGCCGCGGACTCTGTGGCTTCGGATGGCACAATCTGCTCTGGTTCTAAGGCCGTTACAGCAACAGGGGCCATCTCCTGGATGTGATCCGATGACAGATTTAAGTCATGTTCCTCAGAGCGAAGGGGAACGATCGCTGTGGTCTCGAATCCATTGAAGATCAAGTCTCCACGGATATCCGCGACGTAGTTCAAGTTCCCAAATCTGACCTGGTGGCCAGGGGCATAGCTATCGATCTGCTCCAGATGGCCAAGTGAGTTGGCCTGAAGTACGAAGCCGCCGAACATGAAAATTTGTCCGGGGAGGAAGGTTTCTCCTTGGACAACGTCACTGTAGATGATTGAAGAAGCCATCGAACCTTTCGTGGACGACATAGTGGAACTCTCAATGAAAGCACCAATTTCGGTGTCAAAACGGGCGGATCTCGGGTAGGGGGTCCTGAACTGTGCGTCTAGGATCGATAGTAACAGGAGACAGGGGACACAATGTTTACCCAGGTTTGGGCCCTCTCTATGGAGGTAATACCCTACATCCTGCTTTATTGATATTGATGAATATGGGTGTTACAAGAGTTGATCTACCACGAGATCGTGATGGCTAAACCCTAAAATCCTAGCCTATATGACTATGGTAATGAATGTGTCCTTTCCGGACTATCCCTCCGGTTTATATAGACACCCGGGGGATCTAGGGTTTACATAGAGTCGGTTACATAAGAAGGAATCTTCATAGTCGGTTGCCAAGCTTTCCTTCCACGCCAAGGAGAATCCAATCCGGACTCAGGTATAGTCTTCGGTCTTCATGTCTTCACAGCCCATCAATCCGGCACAGTAGATAACAGGCTGGACGCCCGAGGACCCCTTAGTCTAGGACTCCTTCAGGGCCCTCCGGTGGTTCTCTGCTCTAGTATTTTTATTTTCTTCCCAAAAAAATCATCAAAAAGTTTCATCCAATCCCGAGAACTTTTATTTATGCACAAAAACAACACCACGGTAGTTTTGCTGAAAATAGAGTCAGTCCGGGTTAGTTCCATTTGAAGCATATAAAATTGCACCCAAACCATATAAAATTCTTGCAAACATGGCATGAATACTTCATAAATTAAAGATATGTTGGAGACGTGTCAGCATCCCCAAGCTTAATTCTTGCTCGTCCTTGAGTAGGTAAATGATAAAATAAATAATTTATGAAGTGTGAATGCTAGCATAGTGCATAAGTTTGATCAATGATAATTTCAGTCACTTTTCCTAGCATCATAATAGCAATTCTTTCTCATAAAACTTGTCATGAAAAAGTAGCAATCAATTCACATGTTACGGTTCAAACAATGTCTTCTCTTGAGACTTAACAACCTATGTTCTCAGTCACCAAGCAATTGCAATTCAACTTATTCAAGAACGTCTAAGTAAGAGCTCCACATACTCAATCGTCATATAGTTTTCTATGGTTGCTAGTACTCAAAGCATATTTTTAGAATAAATGGCATCCATCGAACACAGAGAATGATATGGGCTTAATGTTTCACCTCCCAACTCATTTATCATAGAGATAATTGTCAACACTAATAAATCATGGTCAAATATATTTGACTGGCCATATGTGCCTAGATTTTCCCCCACCACATGATGCTTTCCAACTAGAGAATAATTTAGGTTGAAATGACAATGCATACTATTGACACTTGCATAAAAGTAAATACTGAAAAGTAAAAGATAGGCCCTTCGCAGTGGGAAGCAGAGGTTGTCGTGCGCTTTTAATTTTTGGATGCGCAAGCTCTCAATGCAAAGGAACGTCACGTTATATTGCCCTAGCAACCTTTATTATGAAGTCCTTCACTTTTATTACTTAGCCATCACAAGTTTGTACAACGCTTATTTTCTCTTACAATAAAAGATTAAACATATTTAGGAGCAATTTTTATCGCTTTATGCACTAATGACAACTTGATCAAAGGATCTTATTCAATCCATAGGTAGGTATGGTGGACACTCATGGCAAGAAACTGGGTTTAAATGCACAAGTAGTATCTCTACTTAGTATGAATTTTTGGCTAGCAAAAGATCCTAAGCAAACACCACATGTTGGAGGATCCATTACAATATAACTTCTATGCAAATATACACAACCGTAACTCATTACGTTCTCTTCCTTGTCCAACTTCAACTAATTTGCTCAAGTTTGAAAAAAATTAATGGGTATTCACAATCAAGAAGATGTCCAAGATAATATATTGGTATGTGAAAGTTCTCTTCCTTATACTAATCATTCATGAATTGCTTGTATGACCAATATTGTCATTGTCAAGCTTCAAAAGATTTCACTTTCTAAACCCAATGTGAAGCTACCACTAGGCATGATATGATCATATAATTTCCACTTCATTGTATTAAATTCATTCAACAATTTACTCATAGGATATAAGTGAACCACAAGAGTAGATGACAAACTACTCCAAAAAGATATAAGTGAAGATCAAGCGATTAGTTAAGTAAATGGGTTGCTATTTGAGGACTCTCTCTCATTTAGAAAACTTTCAGATCTAAGTATTTTATTAAAACATCAAGAAAAACAAAACAAAATGACATTCCAAAAATAGGACACATCATGTGAAGAGGCAAAAACTTAGGTTCAACCAAGGCTAACCGATAATTGTTGATGAAGAAAGGTGGGATGCCTACCGGGGCATCCCCAAGCATAGATGCTTGAGATTTATTGGAATATTAACTTGGGATTCCTTGGGCATCCCCAAGCTTGAGCTCTTGTGTCTTCTTCATTCCTTTTATATCACAAAACTCAACAAGAACTCGTGAGATAAGTTAGTATAAATCAACCGAAAACCTTATTATTCTATAATGTAACAAATCATTAAAATTATAATTTAACATTGCATAATAATGCCATTGCATATGTGATACTCCTATCCTCGAATAGAATAATTAAACAAGCAAACATAACAGCAATATGTCAAAACAGGAGAGTCTGTAAAGGATGCAAGAAAGTTCATACTTATTTAACTCTAAAAATTCTGAAAATTTACTACATGTAGAAAATTTAGCATAGCTTGCTGTGTAAAAATTTCAAGATTTTATGGCATTCTGACATTTTTTAACAATTCAGACAATGATAGAAGACTTTCTGTTTTCAAAACAACAACATATAGACTTGAAAATTAAGCATGGTAAAGGCTATACTTGAATGTTTTATTGAAATAAAAGATAAAACATTATTCTAAATAGAAGCAATCAAATACAAATAAAAGAAAATGACACTCCAAGTAAAACACATCCATGTGACGAATGAAAATATAGCTCCAAGTGAGGTTACCGATAATTTGAAGACGAAAGAAGGGATGCCTTCTGGGGCATCCCCAAGCTTACTTGCTCGGGTCTTCCTTGAATATTACCTTGGGGTGCATTGGACATCCCCAAGCATAGGGTCTTGTCACTTCTTATTCTCTTCATATCGATATCTCACCCAAAAATTGAAAACTTCAATCACACAAAACATAACGAAACTTCATGAGATAGGTTAGTATGATAAAGAGCTAACCATTCACTTTGGTACTGTAGAAGACAATATTAATAATTTTTCTCACACAATTCCTACTCTAAATTATCATTTCCGCAATTTATATTGAGTAATATAAGCCATAGAAACTAGAAAACAAGCAAACTATGCATTGAAAACAGAATCTGTCAAAAATAGAACAATCAATAATGATCTAGACAATGACCATACTTCTGTAACCCCAAATATTCTGAAAAATTAGGACAGTAGGAGCAAAAGTTTATGTTTTTGCACATAATCAAGTCAACTACATCCACACTATCCCAAAGGCTATACTTGGTACTTTATTGAAACAAAAGCTATAAAACATGATTATTATAGTAGCTTAATCATGTGAACAAACAAAAATAGTAGGTAAAAGTGTTGGCTTGTCTCCCAACAAGCGCTTTTCTTTAATGCCCTTTTAGCTAGGCATTATGATTTCCATGATGCTCACATAAAAGTAAAGAATTGAAACATAAAAAGAACATCATGAATCACATGGCAAGCACATTTAAGTCTAACCCACTTCCTATGCATAGGGATTTTGTGAGCAAACAATTTATGGGAACAAGAATCAACTAGCATAGGAAGGCAAAACAAGCATAACTTCAAGATTTTCAACACATAGAGAGAAAACTTGATATTATTGCAATATGTAAAAGCATATGTTCCTCTCTCAGAGTAATTTTTAGTAGCATCATGAATGAATTCAACAATATAACAATCACATAAAGCATTCTTTTCATGATCCACAAGCATAGAAATTTTATTACTCTCAACATAAGCAAATTTATTCTGTTTCATAGTAGTGGGAGCAAACTCAACAAAATAACTATCATGTGATACTTCATTGGCATAATCCAATTGAAAATTAAAATAATGATGACACGTTTCATGGATATCATTGCTCTTTATAGCATATATGTCATCACAGTAATCATCATAGATAGCAACTTTTTTATCACGCTCAATTGAAACCTCTTATAATATAGTGGATTCATCATTAAATCATCTCCAAATCCACTTTTATCATTATAATCATCATAAATAGGAGGCATGCAATCATCATAATAAATTTTCTCATCAAAACTTGGTGGACTAAAAATATCATCTTCATCAAACCTAGCATCCCAAGCTTATGGCTTTGCATATCATTAGCATCATGGATATTCAAAGAATTCATACTAACAACATTGCAATCATGCTCACCATTCAAAGTTTTTATGCCAAACATTTTATTGAATTGTTCTTCTGTCAATTGAGTACAATTTTCTGATCCATCATTTTTGAAGAAAGACATGATAAAGACGAATAATATGAGGCAACCACAATTCCATTTTTTGTAGTTTTCTTATATAAACAAACTAGTAATAATCAAGAAACTAATAGATTCAATTGCAAGATCTAAAGATATAACTTCAAGAACTCACCTCCCTAGCAATGGCGCCAGAAAAGAGCTTGATGTCTACTACGCAACTTTATTATTGTAGACTCGTGTTGGGACTCCAAGCACAGAGTTTTGTAAGACAGTAGCAATTTTCCCTCAAGTGGATGACCTAAGGTTTATCAATCCATGGGAGGCATAGAATGAAGATGGTCTCTCTCAAACAACCCCGCAACCAAACAACAAAGAGTTTCTTGTGTCCCCAACACACCAAATACAATGGTAAATTGTATAGGTGCACTAGTTTTGCGAAGAGATGGTCATACGAGTGTAGTAATGATAGTAGATATTGATTTTTGTGACAGGAACTATAAAAATAGTAAGCTAGCAAGTAACAAAAGTGAGCACAAACGGTATTGCAATGCTTGAAAATAAGGCCTAGGGTCCGTACTTTCACTACGGCAATCTCTCAACAATGCTAATATAATTGCATCATATAACCATCCCTCAACGTGCGATGAAGAATCACTCCAAAGTTCTTACACTACAAAATTATACACTTCCGTGATGATACGTGTTTGTCACAGTAGTTCGCTTTTTTGTCATGCATGTGCATCCATGACAAATTTATGACAAAATCAAGATAGTCATACCTGTGCTGTTGTAGAAGTGTTCCATGACATTACCAAAATTATCATCAGGAAGTGTCCACTTCCATGACGATAAATCGCGCGTCACAGAAGTGCTTTCGTCAAGGGTGACCGACACGTGGCATCCACCGTAACGGAACACCGTTAAGCTACCGGGTCGGGTTTTGGATCCGATAACCCGTTAACAGCCCCGACCAATGGGGATTTTCCACGTGTAAAATCATCATTGGCTAGAGGAAACACGTGTCGGCTCATCGTCGAGACAGATGTCATCCACTCACTGGACAGAAGGCGCCTATGATACGTTGACACGTGGCATGGCCCAACAAGTTTAAATGGGCCGGCCCAACTAAAGGCCCACAAGATTTTGTGGACCATAATGGGCCGGCCCAGCTAAAGGCCCACGAGATTTTACGGACCATAATGGGCTAGCCCAGCTAAAGGCCCACAAGATTTCACGGGCCATAATGGGCCGGCCCAGGTAAAGGCCCACAAGATTTTTGTGTGCCATAATAGGCCGGCCCAGGTAAAGGCCCACAAAATTCTTGCGGATCATAATGGGCCGGCCCAGCTAAAGGCCCACGAGATTTCGCCGACATTAATGGGCCGGCCCAGCTGTAGGCCCACAAGATTTTGAGGACCCTAGTAGGCCGGCCCGTTAACTAGCTGCCATGTTTTGGGCCAAATGTCGGCCCATATTTGATCCGGTCTATTAATGGCCTGCCACGCTCCGGGCCTAATAGTGGCCCATATGAGATCCGGCCCGTTAAAAGCCTACCACGTTCAGGGCCAAATTATGGCCCAGATCAGGTCCAGCCCTTTAAGAGGTTTTGGGCCTAATTATGGCCCATATCAGATTTGGCCCGTCAACTGGACACTATGCTTTTGGGCCCACTTGCTAATGGCCCACTTATTAATTCGGCCTGATATTAGTTTTCGCCTGTTAAGGGCCCGTTTAACATTTCGGCCCTATATTAATTTCAGCCTGTTAAAAGCTCGTCATATAGTTGGGCCTAACTACGGCCCGGTTTGCATCCGGCCTGCTCGCAGCCGATATCTGATTGGGCCAAACAAGGACCGAGACAATTTTTCGGCCTGTTAAAAGCCCGTGTTTTGATTCGCACAATCATGGGCCGGGATTCATTTCGGGCTGTTGCCGGCCCATGAGCTGATCGGCACGTTTCAGGCCCAACCTACATCGTGATTGCATGACGGCCCGGTTATGTACCGTAATTTTATAGTTTGGCCGGTTTACTGTGAAGACAGGATATATATACAGTAAAATAACTGTAGCATCGTTAATAAGAAAAAACCTATACTATACAATAAAGAAATTAAGGCATATTAATCCACTCGGCATCAAAGTTCTCCACTATGATAATAAAGCACAAGCAGACAGCAGATTACACCCACTGGGCATCAAAGATCGCCACCAGTGCAAATAAACACGCCGACAAAATAATATACAAAACCGACAGCACTTCAATAGAGTTCAAGAAAGGTTAGCCCTGCTGAGGAGCTGCAGCACAAGCAGCTGAGCAAGATGATGAGAATGCGTTTGTTCAACACTTATATCTTCCTCACTCTGAAAGATAAACAAGCAGACAAATGATTGGTTTTGCACATAAAAGTATCAGTGCTGACAATTCATCACATTTCTTACTGACGAATAAAGTGACACAGTTTAAATTTGCATTAACGCAATATGGTATTGTTCAGGTCAAGACATGGCAGGAAATGACATTGTGAAGGAGTTGGCAGCTTCACGACACCACTGGATTACAGATCAAGAACTCATAAGTATCAATGGTTAGTGTGCTGTCAATTTATACCATTTCAGATTGGCAAATAAAGAGACGGTTTAAATAATAGTAGAATGATATGAAATTTTTCATAGTTAAGACATTGCAGAATATGACATTGTGATGTAGTGGGTAGGTTCACCACACCACTAGATTACAGATGAAGAATAGAAGCATACATGCAGTGCAAAAGAAGATCGCTTGCTTTGTATAGTTTAGTTTACATGGTATGAAGAAGGAACTTGGTTGTACAGCTGAAAACTTAAATTGAGAAAGGACGGACTTTTGTTTATGAACTACATATAATAAACTTTAAACAAGCAATTCGATGCAAACACCAAAAATAAACAGCTGTTGCAGTCATGCCTAACCAAATATATACAACAAAGTTCGGAGGCTTGAGATGGACAAACTTACATTATTGGTGAAGACATGCTCTATAAAGGCCTTGTCAATGCTGATGGGGGGGGGGAATTCAAGAAGTTTACCACAGAATCTTCTTCAAAAGCATTGCCTTTATTCTACATTTTGTTAAGAATAAATATAGATGTGATAATATACGAAAAAATGGAGAATATTTAAGATAAGATGAAGAGTGATGCTACATAACCAAGTAGCTATAAATGTAAGTGCAGCGATACAGGCAAAAGGTACAGCCAAGAGCAATGCACAGCTAAACTTCTTCAGTACCAACCTTATGGTAAGAGTAAATATAGATCTGATGTGTAGAAAATGGAGGGCAAAGGAAAATAAGCTGCAGAGTGATGGTACCTAAACAACTACCTGTCACTAAAAGTACACTGATAAAAGATAGCATGTACTTACAAGAACAATGCAGAGCTAAAAAAACATTGGCATTGGATATATTCTACACTAATGTAACCATTCATACAGATCAGATAATTTGGAGCGAACAATTGATAAGCAAGCTATCATGCATACTGCTGTCACATAATGAACCATGTATGTATGCAAGTACAGTGATACAGGACAACAGGTACTAACAAGAGCAAAGCAGCGGGCAGCATATTTGCGATATCCTGTCGTTCTTGTCAAACCGGAATTCTTCTTTGAGCAGATTTCCTACAGAAAAGATCTGCAAGGCACATGTGGAAAAGTAGAAGTTCAAATTGTCATGTGATTTCATAGACAATACCTCATCCTGGGAACGACACCAGTGCATAACAAGGTTTTTCCATTCAATGTCTTCTAAATTTAGCACATGAGACTTCACCAGAAATTCGTTTATAGACTTGCCATCAAAGTGTGATTTCCTCAGGTAACACCGATACTGTTGCAATGCTTCCTTGAAAAGCACAAGCAAGCTTTGCTCGTCATGACTATCTAGATTGACCCTCGCCAAGTTACAACAGTGTAATGTAAATCATTGATGTGTTCAATCGGCAGAAAACAGGAAAATAATAACCATGAATAATAGCACTTACACGTAAGTTGGACAGGAAGATGTGAAAATGGTGTTTGTCTTCACAATAATCTTCCCATGATGGGAATATATGCACGTAGTCCCTAACAACATTGAAAGCATTGTCTTTTAAACTGGGAATAAATGGAATGGGGTTCCAATCTGCAGGAATTGGCCGTCTCTGTAGTTGGGATAGGTCTTCGGCCGGTGGACTTGCTGTACTTTTTGCTAGAGTGGGATTTTTTTGTGGTACAGCTGGTGATATGGAAAATGAAATCGGTATCCCTTTTGCTGGAGTGCAGGTCCTGTGTGGTGGGGCTAGTGGTGTGGCCAGTGAAGTATGGGTACAGTCTGCTGGAGTCGGTCCTACGTTTTGTGTCACTGGTTGTACAGCCAATATAAGTGGGGTGCTGTCTGGTTTCTCTGGCACCACCACATTTTTAAGGACTTTGCTGGTGCTCCTTCAGGTTCGGCAATCACCCTCTTCCTTTTTGACGTCTGATGCACAAGAACAACATTTGAGTGGAAAAACATGGTATGATGACAGATGGAATATGTATTGATAATGGATGGGCATGGCATCTCGACATATATGATGAGTAAACTAAGCAGATGACGGTGCAACAAAGTAGAAGAAATGCAAGACAACATATGCAAGATACGCGCAATCAATAAAACCTTGCCAAATTAGAACATGCACCTTGATGGGTGAACAGGACAGGCCATCTGCCTTTGACTCCTCGAGGTTAGAATAGTCATTAGGATGATATTCTGAACAAGAATCAACAGGTGGGGAGCATACGAGTTTCATTGCTTCCAGAATGGCACTCAATGCCTTGCTGCCAATTTTGTAAGTCATTGAAGTGTTCCACAATATTCTTCTGATGCACGGATTCTGATATTCACTGTAATTGCGTATAATCTGAGAACCATGAAAACATAAATAGTTGTGAGATTATCTTTGTAATGCAGATGATATTCTAATATAGGGGCGCCCCTGTAAACACTTGTGTGCTATCACTGGATTCTGATGAGAGAGCTCATGTGTGTTGTAATATGGTGCGTGCATTTATATAATCTGGCACAAGTACACAAAAAATAGGCTCCAAAAGTAAGGATAGCTGGCAGATGATAGGTTCATAATATACTGTATAGAGAGTTTATTGCCAAACCATGATAACAAGAGCACACAACAACTAGGCAGATCATAGTGTACATAACAGGGGTACACCATAACTAGGATATATAAATCGGGAAAGTGGAAATGGCTGGAAATTATGGTGTTGTATTGCCGCTAGTAATTGAAAGCCTATCGATCACGTACAGGCTAGCTCTATCAGCTGTTGATTGCAGATGTCCCTGCTCCCCTTCCTGACAAGGAACATACTGTGCTTCCCATACAGAACACCGCACGGGCCACCGGCCGAACCACCGGCCCCACAGCCTATGTTCCTCCGCCACCCCCACCTCGCCCCACCCGCGTCAAGTTTTCTTCGTTCGACGAGGCCCCACCACTGCCCCCACAACCACCGTCCCCACCCGAGCCCCTTTGATCACACCGGCAAACTCCGGCGAGCTCTGAAAAATCGACTGACCCAATTTTGAAATTTAGTCTACTGTGACTTAACTAGTGTGGAATATAAAGGGGGGAAACCATAAGCATTGCGAGTATGGTGTTGAGCGTGCCGTGGCGGATCTGAAGGTGCAAACCGGACAAAGGCAACTTCGCAACCTAGACAAGAAATCAGAGTAAAGCAGTGGCGATCTATTTTCTTGCTGCGATAAATAAGTTGAGCAGATACGAAAGAGTACTGCCTCTGGTGTGGCGCCGTGTACGCATCTGCTAAGAATTTGACGGTGCTGCGGTAGCGATGGCTGTCGGCGGCGTGGAAGCAGATCTAGGAGGGTAGACGGTGGCGGCGGGGCGCGGTGGACGAGACGGTCGTAGGAGCGGCACCGGCAAGGTGGACGACGATGGGGATGAAGTGACAGGACGGGATGCAAGGATCCCGGTCCGAAGCCGTGGATGAGAGAGGTCGATCTCTTGTAATGGACGACGGCGTCGGGGTATCAGCTCCGGCATGGTGCAGGAGAACGGTAGTGGATGGGGCGGCGTACGGCGGCGGACGAAGGAGGGTGGGGTGGAGAGGGTGTTTTGGCGCCCACGGAGTGTGAATGGGGAAAAGGGAGGTAGAGAGGAAGGGGGAACCATGTATTCAGGGTGCACTTGTCTCAAATGCGAGGAAATTTACAAACTTAGCCCCCATTTCAAATTTCTACTACATCACAGCAACACTAGTCGGTTGGGGATAGGACCGTAATCTCGCATACACCGAATATTTGCCGATGAGAGTTTGTTTTTGGCGCCGACCGTGTATGAATATGAATCGGGGAGGGAGTCGATTTCGGCCGAGGACACACTGTGTTTTGGCGCCCACCGTATATGAATCCGGGTGAGAGGCGGTTATGTCACGTTTGGGTGAAATTACAAACCTACCCCTATCGAAACCTATAGAAATCCAGCATATAGGCTTTGCGTGGCAGGGATAGGCAGTAGTGATTTCCATCTCGAAGATTTTGGTTTCGGGCGGTTACTGCGACTTTCCGCGCTTCGTTCAAATTTTGCAGAGTGCATGTTTACCATGCCAACTCAATTCGAATCCCGTTTGTATTCTATTTTTTAGGCGGGATCCATTTTCAATTGGAATTACATTCTATATACATCATTTTTTATATATACTTTCAAAAGCACAACAAAGAATTCTGCTCCTTTATATGTATAATATGATTTACAAATACAACGATCTTGAAATCTTAAGGTTGAATTCGAAAAAATTTAACCAAATTATGTTCTACTAAAATGTATGGATCAGTAATATCTACATATTAAATAACATAGATGTGCATGAATTCATATGAGTACGCATGTTTGATAGATCAATTTTGGTTTGAGTATGGATTACATGTATCATCATCTCGAATTCAAATATTTGAATCCCTTTTTTTTTCACTCCTTTTACGCCCATCTCTCTCGCATGCATGCTCCTTCAGGTAGCTATCACTCTCTTTTCTCCAGCTCACCCGCTCACTTCATGTTGCTCCTATCCTGGCAAACATGGTCTCTCGATGTCTCCCTTGAGAAGCGTCACACTCTCCCTATCATTATAAATTACACGGTTTTCATTATCTCTCACGTCTCTACTATTCTCTGGTATCACTCGGTACCTAAGCTTTCTTTTTCACCGCCAAACACACAGTCTCCACTCGTCTTTCACTTTGTCTTTCTCTCTATGGGATTCTCTCACACACCCTATATGTCTCTACATATGACTCATACCACTAAAATTACTCTCTCTATCTCTCCTGTAGACACAACATTTGTTGCGGTCTCCTTTTCGTCTCCATCCCAGACTAACATTATTAATTTGTTTACCGATCAGACAACCCCGACTACCGTCTCCTCTCTCTCTCACAGACACACACACAACTCCTGCTTCCACTCCCCTTCCCGACTACCGTCTCTCTCTCTCTCTCACACACAAAACTCTCGCTTTCGCACCCCGACTCATATTTCTCTCACAAACATTTATCGACTAGCTAGCCACTAGATAGGTTTATACACCCGCACACTCGTGCTTCCACGATCGCATACATGTCTCTCTCCCGCTCCTTGTATCTATGTAGATTTTTCTTCCCTTCTTGAGACATGCCCTCTCGATCGTGCACACACACACTATCGCCTCATTTTAAGCTGATACCTATCGCACACACACTCCTTGTGTCTTTGTCACACATGCACTCCGTCCTCCTCCACTCGCCCTCTCTCTCTCACACACACACATGGGCTTTTTGCAACAACTAGCAAGATGCCCATGCATTGCACCGGAACATCAAGATGCATTTGTATGAGTAGTTTATCTTGTGGAGGAAAAGGATGAACGAGGGAAGACCTTATTTGCAAATGTGGAGAGGGGTGAGGGTATCTTTTTGCAAAATTGCCATAGTTTCATTCCTATCCGTCAGATATAGATCAGACGACCTATATTGCAGGATGGCAGGCACATGATCATCACCGACAATGCTTATTATAAGAGTAGGGATAAAAAATAGAGTTGGTGATGATGGTGGGCCTGCCATCCTGCAATGTAGGTCGTCTGATTTATATCCGACGGATAGGAAGGAAAATATGGCAATTTACCCGCACTCTTCACCACATTTGCAGATAAGGCCTTCCCTCGTTCATCCTTTTCTCCCACAAGATCTTGATGTTCCGTGCAACGCATGGGCATCTTGCTAGTAAGAGTAGAAATTAGACATATACCACTTCTCGAATCTTGAAACCAACAACATTCCTCCATTATCTCATCAAAACCGCCAAAGGAATATATTTTGAGTGAAACATAACATATTTTTAGTGATATACGTATTTCAAAGCTAGACTTTTTTTCTATCAAATCGGTGAATATGTATTAATCAAGTGGTGGAGACAGGCCTGGGGCAGCTAGGGCTATAGCCCCAGGCCTAGAAACAACTTCCTTTGTAATTTCTTCATGCAAAGCATAGAAAATCATAGAAGTTTATCACTCAACATAGCACAGCCCCAGGCGTAGTCTGCATCTAGCTCTGCCACTTTATTAATCTACTTTGATCGTGTGGCAACGCATTGGCACATTGCTAGTAGTTATCATAATTTTTTGGAGACCAGACAAACGGTGGAGTACATATAAGAAGAGAAGAGGTGCACGCACGCAGTTGGCCTCTCGCTGTCTCGCACACATGAGTGTTACGTAAAGGCAACGTTAACAACTAAACCCTAAAACCCTAGGGGCACGATTGTTGCACTCACGGGTACCGGGTACGTGGTGGAGCACCTTTGTAGGAATAGTCAGCTCGCGTGATAATTTGATCTGTAGGAGTTGATGGTCGGGACCACAGGTGAACGACTTGGAGCGCGGTGGCTCGCCAGTTGCCATAGATCGAGTAACCATGTTTAAAATATCGTTTTTAGTGGGGTTAATAGTTCCGATTGTCAATGGCGCGTTATAAGTAGTAAGTAGTTTTTAGAACGATTGGTATGGAGCGAAAATGGAATTCATAGTACTACGTACCTCCTTGGCGTATGGTTGTATGGTTTTTTTGCGATGGAGGTTGTATGGGTTTATGTTGCGAGATGTTGACCCTGGTAGTTCTAGGGCAAATACTATGGTTTAGATTTAGATGCTGGTTTTCTTTAATGAAAATCGGAAGGGGAAACCCTTCTTCGATTAAAAAAACTACTACCTCCATTCTAGTTTACTAGTCCCCATCGTACTTTGGGTCAAAGTTTGACCACGAACTTTACTTGTAAAATGTGAATGGAAAACAAGATTTTGTTATACCCAAACACAAAAGGACTGGAGGGAGTGATTGCTCTGACACGGACGCGACCTCTCATAGCGCAGGCATTGAACTGGCGCACCAGCCAAGAGGGCCGCACTCGCTGCAGGCCCGGCTGAGCACGCCTCCTCGCCGGGTGCAACCAGCTTAAGACTGCCCCGCCTGCCTTCATTGAATCCGTGCATGTGCCGGCAACACGTCCTTCCGCGAGCCGGCAGGCATTTTAGAACACAAAAAATGACTAAAATATAATTAATTTACGCATGGTCTTGACTTGTTGTGCTCGCACTGGTAGCATGGTATTGACTTGTTGTGCCACCTTATTGGCCGAACGTCTAATCTTTGACAATTGAAGATTGTTGATCAACTTCGAGATGCTCAATGCTTTCATCTTCAGGTCATGCATAGCAGACCTGTCAACGCTTTGACAGGCATCAATGAAATCCCACCACCAAATTTATACTAAAAATATCAATATCTACAATACTCCCAAAACACTTAGGCGCGGTGCATTAACTTCTACCTCGTTTCTTGTTTCTTGACATATCAACCAATAGGAGATGTGGGTGTGCATGCTTTTAATGACTTGAGACTACCAAACACGACATGCAGTGGTTAGTTCATTGCATGCAATGCTATTAATTAGCAAATAAACATTAAGATATCTCGTTTTCCCCTCCTCCTTGGTCGCAGTGCACAATCTAAGATGACTTGCTCACCTAGACGGAGGGAGTACTGATTATAATGAGTACTCCCTCCTTCCATCTATATAGGACCTAATGCGTTTTTCAAGACCGCCTTTGACTATTCATAATACTACATGACATGCATAATGTGAAAATTATATCACTGAAAGCTCCTTTCACATACGAATTTGATGATGTGTTTTGTGTAAGTTGCATGTCATATATTATTGCTCTAACATTTGGTCAAAGTTAGCCTCGAAAAATGCATTAGGCCCTATATAGATGGAAGGAGGGAGTATAAGAACTAAGTTTTATAATGAGTGTAAAAATATTGATTTGACATTGTGAATGTTGACACATTGTGGAATAGTTTTTGAAGTCTGCAAAAGTACTCAACAAGTGCTGTCGTTCTCCACAAAAAATGTGTTTACCAATGCATAGTTCGTCATTTCCTGATAACAACTATTTAATAACCCATTTATTCATTTTCTTTGTCGGCGGGCAGGGCTTGGGCAAAGTTCATCAGGGCCACTCCAGGCCCATGGAAACAAAATCTGAAATGGTATCGACCCAAGGTAAGTAATTAAGTAGTACTAGCTAGCTGCCATCTCTTTAATTATCATGCTTGATTAATTATTATCTGATCAAATTCCATTCTCGTAAAGGCCCTGAAGCAGGCGCCGGGGAATGATCTATGTGCATACTACGTTTGCGATAACATTCGCATGATGGCATCCGAAAGGAGCAAATCTCAAAGACAGGAGTGGGTACGATATCGATTGTCAGAACACTATTCACAATTTTTACACCATTATCGATATCTAGTCACACAACTAATACACATGCATATTGATCTCCTTCTTAACAGTTCAAAGAGGTGCGGGACAAGCTCCTAGCACAGGACCACATAGAAGCAATTCAAAAGGAAATAGCAGGATTTTTGCTCGACCAGGTCATAGATCCCAAAGGAGAATACTATTACCCGCTACCGCCCCCATGAACCACTTCCAATTGTTATCGTGCTCCGAAGGCACCAATTAGCTAGGCTAATGCCACTGGCTCCAAAGGCACCAATTAGGAGAAATTGTATATATATATATACATGTGTGTATATATGTGTGAATTAATTAATGGTGGTTGTGAGACACTCGATGATATATATATATATTATGATCGGTTCTACTAGAAATTCTATTTATATATATGCATAACGTGTACAATATGTAGTATCATAAAATACCAGCAAACGAAAAATAATTAAATGGAAAACACAAAATTAAATGAAAAAGAAATCATAAACCCAAAACCCCCCAACCTTTTAATACCGGTTGGTGACACCAACCGGTACTAAAGGGCTCCCTGCCCCCGAAGCTGGCTCGTGCCACGTGGTTGCCCTTTAGCACCGGTTCATGCTGAACCGGTACTAAAGGGGGGGGGCTTTAGTGCCTACACTTTAGCACCAGTTACCAAACAGGCAATAAAGGGCCTTACGAACCGGTGCTATTGCCCGATTCTGCACTAGTGCATGCATGAACTCTAGTTACTCTAACCCCCCTCTCTTCTTTAATTCTTTGCCACATCAGCATGTTTGCTATTCATGTGTGCATGATACCAGCTAAGATACCACCATTATGGCCAGCCTTAATCATCGCATGCAATAATTTAGTGCACCTTGAAATATGAACATGTGTGGGGCGTGTTTGTTTTTAATGACTTAAGACTATACCTAGCCCGACATGCAAGATGACTTATTATGCACCGTTCCCCATACCTGCAGGAAGCCCGTTCATCTCCAATTTTTTTCCTCTCCATGTGTGGAAACAATATGCCTGCCAAACTCTCCTTCTCCCTCCTGCGGTCCCACCACTCCACCCTGTGTGAAAAAATCCGCATGCATGACTCTCCTCCCCCCACGCTCGTCCAATCCATTGTGACCAGCAATATTTCCACCCCTTCTCTCCCCCGTAATTTACTCCAACAAAAATGCCCACGTAGCTGTTACTTAACTGCAGGTGCATTCAGTCACTGACATATGGGCCCAACAGGGGTCTGGCCCACATGTCAGTGACACAACTGGACCGGCAGTTAAGTCAGTGCAGCTCAGTCCATATCTTACGTAGGTGTGCGATTGCTCGCTATAAATACTGCGCCTCCCACGACATCGCTATCTCCTCCCCCTCACGTTCATGTTCATTGCTATCTCCTCCCCCTCCCTCTCACGTCGACCACCATGGCATCGCCCCTCCCAAGCCCTAGGAGCCCCTCGCTGCACCGCGCGGACGGTCACGCGTCGCCATTCCATTCCTCGCCGCCACTAGTCGAGGCGGACGCGTCGGTGTTCCGCTCCTTGCCGCTACGCGACGCGTCGCCATTTTGTTCCTCGCCGCCAGTAGTCGACGAGGACGCATTGGCGTTCCGCTCCTCGCCGCGATGCATGGAGGTGGACGCGTCAGCGTTCCCAATCTCGCCAGCACGCGCGCCGGAGGATGCATCGGCTCCCCGCTACGAGGAGAATGCCGCGCCGCCCGCCGAGCTCCCCCAGTCTTGAGGAGCTTTGGAAAGAAATGGATGTCGCCTTGTGGGAGGCTTTGCCTCCAGCAGAGCGCGCTAAAATAGAGGCGGAGAAGAAGGCCGGGGAAGAGAAGCGCACCACGGAACAAGCTGCCTGGGAGGCCTATGTCGCGTCCGAGAGAGTCAGGCAATTGGCTCTTTGGAAGAAGACTCGTGCGAGGGCCGTGAGGGTGGCGGAGGACGCCCGTGCCGACGCCCTGAGTGCAGTCGGGCCCAAGCGCCTCATCTACGCTTGGCGGTACGTGGACCGGGTGCATGCTTCCAGCGAGGAGGAGTACATGTTGGCGCCGGATCACCACACCGGTGAGATCACGCTCGCCCGCCGGCAAGCCGCCAATCAGCACCTCGCGAGTTGCGAGGCTGAGGAAGAGGTGTTGTGTCGGCGCGCTGGGAAACGTCCGCACACCAGGGCACTCGTGGCGCGCCGCAACCGCTCCTGCGAGCGTCGTGGCTTTTAGGAGGAGTATAATTTTTGTTTCGTAAGGCGATCTCATTTGTTTTGGGACGCAAATGATAAATCCCGAACGTTCAAGAATTTTAAGCGTCCTTAATTAAGTATGTAAAAGGGAAAGCTTGGGAACCTTGTGTATTTGTATGCATTTTGCAAGTACATGCATATAGCACAAACTTTACTATATACTATCGCACTACACGTCTCTCTCGATATATGCTTGCAGACTGTGCTACTCCGTCCAGGTCAATAAGTCATCTTCGGTTGTGCACCGTGACCAAGAAGGAGGGAAGACTTATACACCTAGATGGAGGGAGTACTACTATTACTTATGTACGTGCAAATGAACCTTTACGTTTAAATCCCTGAAATCAGTACCCTGTACTCCTCGATCCCAGTCAATCTAAACCCTAGACTGATCCTATACTTGTTTGGAAGGACAATCCCGACCGGGATTGGTTGTTTCTCTCGCTGACCACATGGGCCCACATCTCATTTTTTTCTTCTTCTTCTTCTTCTTCTTCTTCAATCTTCTCTTTTCTCTCCTAGCGTCCATCTTCTTGGAATAACAAGCATAGCGACCACGGCCGCAAGGCCAGCGCGTGGAGCTGCGCATCTAGGACGCCGGGACCCGAGCTCGACGGCGCCTTAGATATTTTTCATGTGATGCACCCGTCGATTTTTCTGATTATCCCTGACCTGCGGCATCACATCGACTCAAGCTATCGCGAGGAAGACGGCAGAGCCAACACCTGCCAGCTTGTGGTCGCTGATGCATCCCCCCTTTCTGTGTGTCGGTTGAGCATGGCCTCACCTCCGTCCACCTCGCCCTGCCCCGTGACAGGGTTGGGCACGACGCACAACTCTCGGCTAACGCGCCCAGAGGCACGGTGCGGCTGCACGGGCATGGCGTCGTCTCCAGCAGCGGCACGCAAATCAGTCGGCCCAAATCATGAACCTCGTCCATGATGCGCGCACCAAGGCCGTCCACGAGTACGCCGGGTGCGTTGGGCTCGCCGTGGACTTGGACGAGCTGGACTTGCGTGTTGCGTCGTCGCGGCTGCCGGCACAAAGCCGCATACTACATCTCGGTTGCATGCGTTGCTTGTTTGTTTCCAGCAGAAATCGATCAAGACAGGGTCTAGGAGGCCTAGGGACCTGATGAACCTCCGGTGATGATCCACGACGATGCAGGGATCCGTGTCCAACAACAGAGTCAGCCACTGTCGTCGCTGTGGTGGACGCTGCTTGCCGGCGAGGCCACAGACGCCAGCGCCATGACCTCCAAGGACCTCCATTGAGTCGAAGAACTCGTCCAGCTACGTCTACCCACAACCCATACACAACCTGGGTCGATTCTCACTCACCCATGCATACAAATCCCTTCTCCTGGAACAAACGGGCACGAGTTGATGGCTAGCGTTGGTCGCTCAGAGAGAGAGTCAGAGAGATTGGGAGATGGGAGATGAATATGACAAGTAGACCCGGCTGGTCGGTGACTATAGACCGTGATCTCGGCCAGGATCGTTATTTTCCAGGTGCGCCAAACACATTTAAGGTTTAAATTGACCGGGATCGAGGAGTATAGGGTGCCAACTTTAGGGATTTAGACTTGAAGGTTCATTTGCGTCACACTCTACAACCTCAAGGTTTAAAATAGACTTCACTCGCTTTGAGGCTGTCGCCCATGTCGAAATACCACGTAGACACGGTCTTTGAGCACGGGTCATAGTCGTTCCACGCTCGGTCATTGAAGTTTGTAACTATTTTAGATTAGAATATACTACTCCTCCGGTGCTAGTAGTAGAGCAAAGTCCTACTCTACTACTCTACTCAAGCAAGTTAGGGCATAGCATTGTGGGGAGTACCAGTACTGTGATCACTCAAGCAAGTTTTCTGGCATCGACATGACCCTACGCTGCTGCTATGTGTCTTGTAAGTCAAGCAGCGTGCTGTAGTCCTCATCACCTGTCCACTTCCCGCAGCACATATTCGCTTCTCCATCTTTGTCCGCACATAATCTCGTCCAATCTTCCATCCCCGCTAAGGTGCCTCCCCCTCTCATTCGAAACCCAGGCACTAACAATGGCAGAACTGAGCAGCGTCCGCCGAAAGAGTGGCTGGAATTCGCTCCCCACAGATGTAATCAAGCTCATTGTTTCGCGTGTGGACAATCTCAGTACCATGCCGCTCGCCGCGTGCTCGTCGGGGCTGTACCGTTTACTCAAAGCCCTCAGGGCGGAGCTTTTTAAGCCAGCTCCTTGCTTGCTGATGCCGCCTGATCTTAAGAAACAGCATGTCACGCAGCATAAAGATCGTAGGGTGGCGAGCATCAACCCCCTTGACTGCGATCCGATCCCCGACAGCCTCAACTACATTAACGGTATGTACTGGGTCGGCATGAACACGTCTTGGATGGTGCTCGTCGAAGGTCGCGGCAGCTGGATGCTCGTGGAGGTCTACACCCGGCGATTGATCCCCCTTTCTTCGATTAACACTGCACTGCTTTGGCACCGCGGCCCGGAATACTCGAAATCTTAAAGTAGCCAACATGATACCAAGTTTGATTTGCTCAAGGTTGTAATCTGCCAAGTGCCCAAAAGATCTGCGAATTATAAAGACTTTAGGCTAATTGTGTTCTTCAACCGCGGTCTCGCCTATCTGACAGGTCACTGCGGTAAGTGAATAAATCTGCACGTCCATCGCAGGATCATACATCCTCCATGGTTCTCCGATGCCATTGAACATAAGGGATTCATTTACGCTGTCGACTCCTTCTATGGCTGGACGTATTGCTGGCCTACTCTAGTCATCGCTACAAACGGCTGTTACAGTAGTATGTTACTTTCCTATGATATCATGATGGCTTGCTTATATTACTGTCAACATTTGCTAAAAAAATATTCATGCTCATAACATGCTGTTCTTAAGATTGACTAAACCAAGAGCCTTTTTTTATTTGACTCCAACTTGATATGATGTTGTAGGCCGCCTGGTGTCCCTACCCTTCCAAATCCCAGAACCTTTCAAAGAAAAGTGGCATGGCAATTGCAGGTGGTTCCTGGCTCGATCAGACGACGGCGAAAGATTGATGATCGTTCGCACATACCGGACGTGTTGTTTCACGGAATACAATCACAGTCACTGCAAGGTCTTTGAGCAGGACCCCAGCTTCTCTGGGCCTTCAGGAATTTTTGACTGGAGGCTGGTAAGTAGCCTTGGTACACGCTCTCTGTTTGTCGGACTGAATTATCCGATTAACCAGGAGATAACCGACGGCAAGGATCATGATGGCAGCGCGGTTTCATTCATCAGGCAAAACTGTGTGTACACAGCATACCATGCATCTCTACATGCACCATACCCTGATATGTGCCGCCACGCTCTGCAGCCCAAAGTAGGAGAGGTGGTCGCAAGTATCAGACTTCGTCTGCTGGCTGGAGTTTCCCCCGTCAGGAACCCATCTGGTTCAAGCCGTCAGCCAATCTCCACAGCTTAATAAATAGTAACATCTAACTGAGCCAGTTAGTTAGATGCGTACACTTGGTGTAGTAGAATCTTTATTTAGTTTGATGCATACACTTGGTCTTTTTTGGTAGCCCTTTTCTAATGATGGCTGATGTTTGGTTTGGAAGAGAGAGCTGCTTCTTCGCTCTTCTGGCCTGCTTACTGCTTCTGTTGCACCCCATCCCTGGTTGCTGCTGTTGCTGTTTTCAATGTACAATCAGTAGTATATTTCGTCTGTTGGTTGAATAAATGTGTTGTTAGAACGACAAACACAATGTTTTGGAAGTCGTTGCATGGTTCGATCCTTTAGTGCCCCGTACCTTACGTAGCGCATACTATTTATCATACGGAACACATTTTTTTTGAAACTCGGAACACATTTTCCACCTGTTGATAACATGCAGCCCACTGATGAAGGCCCAATAGAGAAGCCCATAATTAACTAGAAGGGAGGCTCTCACATGAATTCGGCCCAGGTACATGCTCATGGTCCCCTAAACATAAATAAGTAAATAAATAAATAAAGCTAAATGCTCATGCACCAGTTCTTTGGGAAAATAGGTAGCCCAGTATTTCTTTTTGAAGGATACCCAAGCTAGGCCTATTTGTTTTCTCCTAATTACTGGGCTGCAAATCTTTCAAGATGAGGAGGGATGCATTCCGGCCTGGCTTAAGAGTATGGTCAATGTCTGTTAAAAGTAATATCAAAAGGGGTTGAAAATTCCAAAATTTATAGCAAATGGGATATAAGTTTCTTTTTTTTGTTTTTGTTCTTCACTGATATCTTATACGCATTTCATTGGATTTAACATGACATAGTACTAATTTATTTTTAAATTTGTTTTAGTATGGCTATTAATTTCTGGATTAAGAATATTTCGTTCCCCAGCAAAAATTTGCGAATTTTCAAAATTTCCCACATATTTAGTTAATTTTTTGACCCTGGTACTGACCAGAAAATGGCCAGCAATTCTAAAAATGGAAAATGGGCTGCAATAAATTCCATATGAATTATAAAATGAGTAAAAATTATAAAAAATAATAGCAAATGGGCTATACACGCCACAGATTTCGAGGCTGACTTGTTTACGCAAGGCTTTGTCGGTGAACACACGATTCTAGCAGCAGTTAGTGTTGGATGTCCATCCAACGGCCAACGTGCTTCTTCAATCTCTGATCTTCCTGCTCCAGCCACCTAAACTAGCGCCGTCAGGACTGCCTGCTCCCTCCTCTTGTGGCCCGCTGTGATGCCGCGCAGGCTTCCCCGACCCACCCTACTCCTTCCGCTGGCCTGGCCGCACACAATCAACTGCCTCCTTATTACGCGAAAAAAATGATTCCTCCCACTGACATCTAGGGCGCACCGGTTGGGAGGCTGACTTGTGGGCCTACTAAGTTGACGCGTACGCAGGGCTTGTCAACTTAGTCAACAAACGATTCTAGCAGCAGTAACCGTTGGATAAGAATCGAACGGTCCTGCTGCTTCTTCAATCGCTGCTCTTCTTGCACCAGCCGCCCAAACCAGTGCCGGGGAGACCGCCTGCTCCTGCCTCCAGTGGCCGGCTGTGCTGCCGATGAGGCCTCATCGCCCCCTACTACTCCCATCGCTAGCCAAGCCCTACGGTGATGGCAGCCTCACACCGCAGCCGATACAGTGAACCCTCATATTCCTGTCTGCGTGGGCATCCACTGCCGTGCCTTCCCCGGCTCCGCGTAGTCCCCTTCCTAGGCCTCGCCGTTGTCCACCGCCTTGGTGCTCTCGGCGTGGCGTGGTCAACATGGTCAACGCGGTCAACGACATTCCATCGGAAGAGTACTGTACGTGGAGGGTCCACGGCCACAGCCAAGTTTTTTTGATTTGCCAAGTAAGTCGCTTTGTCAGGCCTGTTGGGCTGCAAATCTTTCAAGACGAGGAGAGCTTTCATTCGGCTGGCCGAGAAAATGGCCCATCAGTAATGAGAAATGGGTTGTACATTTTTGAAACACATCAAACCGGCAATTAGTTTCAAATATCTTTTTTTTTCATTTCGAGATTTGAAATTACATTAATTTTTATGCGTGGAGAATTTTTTGGATTTTATATTGATATACATTTATTTTTAAAATCAGTTTGAATGTGAGTCGAAATTTTGGGATTAAAAACAGTTCGGACCGCACCGAAATATGCAAAATTTCATATAATTTTTTAACCGTGGCCACAATATGGGCTGTAATGCTAACAAAAAGAATATGGGCTCCAAAAAAACCTTAATAATTAGCAAATGGAATGTAAATTATTAGAAATAATGGCAGATGGGCTGTATGCTGTTTTCCACAGATTTGAGGCTTTCCTAAAAAAAGGTTGACGCACAAGCAGTGACTGTTGGATGGCCATCCAACGGCCGTCGTGCTTCTTCAATCTCTGCTCTTCCTGCTCCAGCCGCTCATACAGGCGCCGGCGGGACTGCTTGCTCCCTCCTCCCCGCGGCCGGCTCTACTGCTGCGCAGGCCTCACCGCCCCACCGTACTCCCATCGCTAGCCTAGCCATCCCTCTACTCACCCACACCTGCTGTTATTCTCCGGCGTCGGCAGACGAACCAGTAAACCCTTGTACAGTCGTACTCCCCTCCGCGTGGGAAAAAACTGGCGAGTCTTCCCTGCCTCCGTGTCATTCCCTTCCTAGGCCTCGCCGTCGTCCACCGCCCTGGTACTCTCGGCGCGGCCTGGTCAATGTGGTCAATGACCGACATGCATCTGAAGTGGACTTTACGTGGAGAGGCCGACAGCTGGGTCAACGGCCGCACGCAAGGAAATGCCTCCTTATTACGCGCAAAATAATGATTCCTCCACCAGACACTAGGGACCCACCGGAAGGGCCTCTGTATTTCGCGAAAAAATGTTACCACCGCTGACAGCTTGGACCCACCAGCTATATCTTCGCACGCAAGGAAGTGCCTCCTTATTATGCACAAAAAAATGAATACTCCCCCTGTTAGCTGGGACCCAGTATAGTGGCAGGCTTACTTGTGGGCCTACTAAGTTGACGGGGACGGAGGGCTTTGCCAGCTTAGTCAATATGCACGATTCTAGCTCCAGTGACCGTACGATGTCCATCCCACGGCCGTAGTGCTTCTTCAACCTCTGGTCTTCTTGCTCCAGCCGCCCAAACCAGCGCCGGTCGTGCCTCGTGCTCCTACCTCCCATGGACGGCTGCAATGCGACGGAGGCCTCACCGCCCCCTACTACTCCCACCGCTGGCCAGGCCATTCCTTTACTCAACCACACCCCCTGTTATTCTGCGGCGACGGCAGCCTCACACCGCAGCGAACCAATGAAAACTCGTACTGCTCTACACGTGGGCATCCACTGCCGTGTCTTCCCCGGCTCTGCATCGTCCCCTTCCTTGGCCTCGCCGTCATCCACCGCCCTGGTGCTCTTGGCGTGGCGTGGTCAACGTGGTCAAGGAACGGCTTCCATCGGACGTGGACTGTATGTGGAGAGGCTGACAGCTGGGTCCACTGTCGTAGCAAGGAAGTGCCTCCTTATTACGTGCAAAATAATTATTCCTCCACCTGACAGCGGGACCCACCGAACAGGCCACCTTATTTCGCGAAAAAAACATTTCCCCCTGACTGTTGGGACCCACCAGCTACATCTTCGCATGCAAGGAAGTGCGTCCAGGCAAAAAAACGATCCGCCTCCTGATTGCTGGGTCCCACTAGCTACATCTTCGCAGTCAAGGAAGTGCTTGACAGTCGGGACCCACCTGGTCGAAGCGTATGTAGCATTATCATTCTGGTCGCGAACGTGTACGTACATACTAGTCGATGTAGAGGCGCGCACGTGTCATAGTAGAGGCGCGCACATAGCATTTACACGTACGTACAGCGGCCAGGGTGCAAGAAAGAAAATGCGGCCACGTATGTGTACATACGGGCGGGGTCTCGAACGCCTACTCGCGCATACGTACGGCCAGGGTTCGTGTACATGGCTGGGTCAGAACGGAGAAAGAACATCGTCGTCGTGTTCATGGGGAGGCAACAGAATGCGTCGTGTTCATGGGGAGGCAACGGAATGCGTCGTGTTCATGGGGAGGCAACGGAATGCGTGGGAGCCAACCGGCTAGGTCGGAACGGAATGCGTGGTCGTGTTCATCGGGAGGGCTTGGACGGAACAGGTGATGGAAACGAGGCCTGGCGTACCGCACAATGGAGGAAACGGACCTCCTACGTTCGGAACGGGGTCCTATTGATTGGGAGGGGTCTGGCGTACCGCAAAACGGAGGAAACAGACATCCTACGGTCGAAACGGGGGTCCTGTTGATCGGGAGGGGTGTGGCGTACCGCAAAATGGACGAAACGGACTTGTGTTGGAGCGCTACGGCCGAAACGGGGGTCCTGTTGATCGGGAGGGGTGTGGCGTATCGCAAAACGGGACTCCACGGGATACTGTTCATCTCCACCGTCGACCCCTCCAGCCTCCACGAGCTACTGTTCATCCACCGTCGACCTCCTCCAGCCTCCACCTATGACTGTTCATCCACGGGCTCCTATTCATCCAGCCTCCACCGTGAGCTACTCCACCGGCTACTGTTCAACCAGCCCTCTCCATGGGCTCCTGTTCAACCACCCCTCCACGGGCTACTATTCATCCTGCCCTCCACCGTCTACTGTTCATCCTGCCCTCCACGGGGTGGTACTGTTCATCCAGCCCTCCACGGGGTCCTGTTCATCCAGCCCCAACCGGCTCGATCGATCGGGGTCTTGTTCATCCAGAGGCAACACCACGGGGTCCTGTTCATCCACCCCCATCGGGAACAGTTCATCCACCCCCCAATGCTCACTATTCATCCAGAGGCAGCATCGATCGGCTTCAGTTAGCAGCAGTAGAGAAGGAATCGCTCGATCAGGTTCACTTAACAGCCATCGATCGATCGCTCGGGTTCAGTAACGCGTAGCCTGCAGTGCAATCGCTCGGGTTCAGTTAGAGCCCAACACCTCGCTCGGGTTCAGTTAGGGCCAACGCCTCGCACACATGCGCGTACGTGTACGAGAGAAACGCGCATCGCTCGGCCCCGACCTCCCACCGTAACTGGGAACTCCCCGAAATTTTCCTCGCCCTCGCTTCTACCACGGTTTTTTCCGTCTTGGACGGCCCAAAGAATGTCATGCAGCTGTGTCTCCGGCCCACCCAGGACGAAAAGCCCATTTTCTATCATGATTTTTTGTCATAGAAGTAGGAGCCCACCACATCTATGATGATACCGGGTTTTATCACAATTATCGTCATAGAAGTGTCATATGTATGACAGGAAAAAAAATTGTTCGCCCGAAAATGTCACGGATGTATCTTTTTTTTGTAGTGTTATCTAGCAGAGAACATGAGAAGAAATTGTTTGTAGGGTACGAAACCACCTCAAAGTTATCCTTTCCGATCGATCTGTAGAGCTATTCCTATATGTGTCACAGAAACCAAGAGTTCGTACTAAAATAACACCATATGATACATATCAACCAACTCTAATGTCACCTAGATACTCCAATATCACCATGAGTATCCATGAGTTGATTATACGATATTTATCAAACAATTTAGATTCATAATACTCAAACCAACTCAAAGAACTTCAAAGAGTGACCCAAGATTTCTACCGGAGATACAAGGATGGAAACATGCGTCAACCCCTATGAATAGATTACCCCAATGTCACCTCGGGAATCTACGAGTTGAGGGCCAAAACGTATATCAAGTGAATCAATATGGTACCGCATTGTCACCACATGTATCCATAGCAAGACATACATCAAGTGCTCTCAAATCCATAAAAGTATTCAATCTAATAATAACGAAATCTCAAACGGAAAACTCAATTCATCACAACAAGATAGAGAGGGGAAAACACCATATGATCCTACTATATTAACAAAGCTCGTGGTATATCAAGATCGTGCCAAATCAAGAACATGAGAGAGAGAGAGATTAAACACATAGCTACTTGTAAAAACCCTTAGCCCCGAGGGTGGACTACTCCCTCCTCATCACGGTGGCCGTCAGGATGATGAAGATGGCCTCCGGTGATGATTTCCCCCTCTGGCAGGGTGCCAGAACAGGGTCTAGATTGGTTTTTTGTGGCTATAGAGGCTTGCGGCGGCAGAACTTCTGATCTAGGGTAAATTTTAGGGGTTTCTGAATATATAGGATTTTTTGGCGTATGTTTCACACAAAGATGAGCCTCAGGGGCCCACTACCCACCAGGGCGTGCCAGGGGGTGGCGTGCCCTGGTGCCTTGTGGGCAGCAAGGGGCCCCCTCCGGTCGTTTTGTATCAATGGAACACCTTTTCTAGTGAGTGATTCTTCCATAGCAGCTGAGTCGATAAATTAAGTGCAGAAGGATCTGGCCTCTGCCAGAGAAGCTCAAAGGTATGTGGCTTCGCAGCAAGAGGCTAGCTACCATGTGCTGACCCGAAGACATGAGGAAAGGGATAAGCTTAAGGTGGAAAAGGAACAACATGCCCAAGAAATTAAGAGCTTTAAAGCTCAAGTGGCTCTATCCCAGGAGGAGAACCAGAGACTGCAAGCTGGCTTGTTCGGTGAGCGCGACCTGATTTTTCAATACATAGACTACGTGTGTGATGTCGCCATATAAACAATGCCATGTCTCTCTGTAGTTCTCCTGATAGAACGCCCTGAAGAGGAGGCTAGGTCCTTCGGACGGACCTCCTGAAGGAGCTATCCGCCGCACATGAACGAGCCCAAAAAGCTACGAAGAGCATGTTCAAGGCGTTATGGCCTGCCAAGGTGGCTCTAGAAGGGATGACCAAGCTCACTAATAGATTTAAGGGAGCTTGGCGCCGCTTTGAGCTGTGGAAGATGTCGTATTGTCGAGAGGGAGCGTGGGACGCTTGGGCGATGGTAAAAACCCAGTTCACCAAGCTTAATCTGGAGCATTTAGCTCAGATGGGCAGGAAGTGCCAGTACATTTGGTATATGACCAAGTGATGGCTGCTGCTTGGATTTCCCAGGAAGATTGTGCCCTCAAGGTCTTAATAGATGGTCTCGACCGACAGTAGTGTTTTGATTCTATGTAGATATGTACTTTACATCAAATTATCTACAGCCATGCTTTGAACCTTGTCTTAACCGACCATCGACTTCTTCCTCCTCCGCCATTGGCCGAGGAGTGTTTCCTACTACGTGCTTTGAGAACATTGGAAGAACACTTTGGTGAACCAGGCAGTCCGTCCATCTAGTGCAAACATACAAAATGCGCTAAGGGAGGAATGTTATATTACTGCTTAACGTGAGAAACATCTTTCGAAAAAAAATAGTTCCTGCATGGGTTCCTTTCTTCGGTTGTCATGTTTACCATGGACGTATAACCTAATCCCCAAAATATGTGGGTCATGGTTACTTCGGGAAAATAACCCCGGAAACTGGTAATAACTACCAATTATTTTCACTTCCGTCACGGACGATCAATTATATTCTTAAGATTGCCATCTTTCGGCTTCACCCATCTGAGGTACGCACCAGATAACCCGGACGTAACAATCGCAGAGGTGCTCCCTTTACTCCCTAGCCGAACAATTGAGAACATGGGGGTAAGCATAGGAGCAAGGCAACCCATCTTGGCAAAAACTTAAGTCAAATTGATGCATATGATGGCTTAAAATGATATGGGAAGGTTGCAAACACGACAAAACTGATGGTTGCACAAAGAGTATATTACTGGCATCGTAAAAGAAGCCCCCAGGTAAAGAACATGTGGTACATTTAAAGATGTTTTGCCGAGAGAAACTTAACGTAGTCGACGTGACCGAACACAACCTGGAAAATACTTGCCAAATGAAAAAAGGAAGATATAAATCCGACAAGGATAAGCCGAAGAGGGTGATAACGTCGGCCTAGCGATAGAAGCGCTGAAGCCAATGTGCGTTCCATGGGTTTGGTTTGAGGTGGTTATCCTTTGGATCGCGGAGATGGTATGCTCCCCATGCGAGTACCTCATCAATTATGAAGGGCCCTTCCCAATTTGGTGATAATTTGTGCTTTTGCTTCTCTGGAAGGTACATGACAAGGTTGCCCAGGTTATAAGACTCTGCCCGTACTTCCCTGGTCTGATATCGTGTGTCCTGCTACTAATAAAAAGCAGAACGAGCCCGAGCTATGTCACGCTCTCTTTCTAGGGCGCCCAGGTGGTCTTGCCGATCAAGCTCAGCTTCCTTTTCTTCATGCATGCGCACTTGAGGTGCGTCGTGAATAACTTCACTAGAGAGAGCAGCCCCTGCCCCATACACCATGAAGAATGGCGTATAGATTGTGGAGCCATTGGGGCTGGTGCGCAGGCCCCATAGTATGGAGTTGAGCTCCTCAACACAGTGGCAGTCGGACTCTTTCAAAGATCGGACCAAATGGGGCTTAATGCCGCTCAAAATTAGGCCATTGGCTTGCTCAAGTTGTCCATGTGATTGTGGGTGGTATATAGAGGCATAGTCAAGCTTAATGCCTAAGTTAGCGCACCATTCCTTTACTTCCTAGGCAATAAAATTGGATCCATTGTCAATTATTGTTACGTCCATTTTGCATCATGTTTTCCGACTGTTCTATATAGTGTTTTATGCATTATAACACTTTATGGAGTAATTCTAATGCCTTTTCTCTCATAATATGCAAGGTTTATACAAAGAGGGAGAATGACGATAGCTGGAATTCTAGACCTAAAAAAGCTATGTCGGAGATACCCATTCTGCAGATCTCCAAATGAGCTAAAATTTTACCGAGAATTATTTTGGAATATATAATAAATACTAGAGAGAAAAACTACCAGAGGGGGCCCCCAGGTGGCCACAAGGCACTAGGGCGCGCCAGACCCCCCAAGCGCGCCCTAGTGTGTAGTGGGCACCCTGGCCCACCTCTGGTGCCCATATTCTGGTATATAAGGTCTTTTAACCTAGAAAAATAAGGAGAGGACTTTCGGGACAGAGCACCTATAACGCCCCATATGTACCCTGCCATATTTGTATTCCAACTCTTGCCATTTCCGGCACTAAGTTATGATATTTCCTCGTTGTCGGGTTTTTTTCTTCGTGTTGCTTTTGTCTTTGTCATGCATCTCATATCATGTCATCATGTGCATCGCATTTGCATACGTGTATGTCTCATGCATCCGAGCATCTTCCCCGTTGTCCGTTTTGCATTCCGGCGCTCCTATGTCCTCCGGTGTTCCCTTTTACCTCCTTTCGTGTGCGGGTGTTAAATGTTCTCGGATTGGACCGAGACTTGCCAAGCGGCCTTGGTTTCCACCGGTAGACCGCCTGTCAAGTTTCATGCCATTTGGACTTCGTTTGATACTCCAACGGTTAACCGAGGAACCAAAAAGGCCTCGTGTGTGTTGCAGCCCAACACCCCTCCAAAGTGATCCAAAGCCCAGCTAAACCCCCTCCATCGTCTCGGTCGTTCGATCATGATCGCGTGGACCGTGCTCAATTTGCAGCCTCCTAGCCCCCTCTACCTATAAAAAGGCATCTCCCCCGAAAATCACGGGTCAAACCCTAACTTCCCCCTCTCCTCGCGCCGCTGGACGAAAAACACCGGGCCGGACGTGTCCAACCCGCGCCGCCACTGCGACGTGGCAGCCCCTCATTCGCCGCCACCTCGCGCCCACTTCACCACGCCGCCACCCGCATGCCGGCCCGCCAGGCCCAGCGCCGGCCCCCGAGTTCCCGTACCCCATCGCTGCTCGTCTCCACCGAGACCGCCCGAGGCCGCCGCGCCTCTCACCGCCCGGCGCCGCCGCCGCCATCACCGACCACCGCGGCCGCCATCGTCGCCTCGTCGCCTCGCCGCCATCGCGGCCAGATCCGCCGCGGGAGACGCCGCCCCCGCCGTCCGGTGCCCCCTCGTCGCCGGCGCACCTCGGGATGGCCGAATCCGCCCTCCTCCGTCCTCCTCCTCGCCTGCCTACCTCGCCGGAGTTCCTATGTTCGCGCGCCCGCGAAGAAACCTAGATCTGAGAGGGTTGACCTTTTCTCCTAAGTCCCAGTTACTTTTAGCAATTTTCATCGCATCATAACTTTGCACCCGTGGCTCCATTTTGGGCGTGTAGCAATAAAATTGTTCGCCTCGATGAGTACTTCATTTCATTCCATTGCACCATGTTATTTGAGTTCATCTTGATGCCCTAAATGTTGTTGCAAGAGTGCTATGCAATGTTAGTTTCAGATTCTTAGCAGAGTTTGGACATTTGTCATTTTTGCCATGATTGATGTGTGCCTCCTATGAACTTGAGCCCTATATGTGTTCTGAAGTAGGCCATGCCATCTTTACAGGGGTGTATGCCATGGTGATCTCTGTGGTGACTAGCACAATCATGCAAAGTAGCTCTCGTAATGTTGCTGATTTCAGGGACTTAGAAATCTTCTAAGTCTTTTCCCTGATTATATTTTTATGCCATGTATTCATGTTGCTACAGAGTGATCCATGCCTCTTTTGAGCATGTTCAGTAAGGATGATTTTGAGATAATGTTATGCTCTATCCATCCATGTCTTTGTTTGCAATTATGGAGTCACCTAGCATGACTCAATGTTGCTCTACTTTTGCTATAAAATGTTCCTGGCAGATTGTTTACATGTTAAGCAATTTTGTCGAGGTTGTTGTAGTTGATCTGTGCATGCTATGAGGTTGTTCTTGCCATGTTTAGCTTCTATGGCATGTCTACTTGCTGGCTGTATGCTTAGTTTGTCATGCAATGCCTTGTGGTGAGTGCATCGAGCTTGTAAACATGCCTACATGAATCTGTTTTGCCATGTCCCAGTTTTCTACGAAGTCTGAATCTGTTAACGAAAGTTGCTATGTTCATATGGTTTCCATTGTCTTTTCTGATCCCTTTTTGATCATGGTCAGTAAGCGACTTTTGTTGTATGCTTTGAGTAGCTTCATGCCATGCCTTGCTTTGCCATGATATGTTCCTGTAGCATGTTGTTATCTTGCTCTAAACATTGCTTCCTGATGTTAAATTCCTGACATGTTATTTTCACTAAGTTTGTAACCTGTTATCTTTTGCACTTTTACCATGCTTATTTGAACCTCCTATTGAGTGAATTAGCCATAGCTCAGTGTTCATATTTTGTCAAGAATCTTGAGTGGATCACTTCCATGTGCTTCGTTCTTATGTTAGAGTGCAGTAGTTTGTTGTTATTGATGCATTTAGATGGCCTCGTGCTGTTAATCGCAGATCGATGCCATATTTGTTTTGCTTGTCATTGGCAAACCGTGCATCCGTTTCCAGTGATCTTTATATCGATTTCGACCGAAATCAACTCATCTTTCCAGTGGCACTCTTGGTTTTCCAAGATGAGGCTAGGTTCAATCTTTCCTTTCCGAAGCATGCATATGCATCGCATATCACATCCCGCATATCATGCCATGTTTTGCATCATGTTGCTTGTGCATTGCACGTGGTTGATTGTGTCTCCCTTTGCTTGTATTCTTGCTTTGGGTAGAGCCAGGAGATGAGTACGTGATCGAGGAGACCGTTGAGAACGTTTACGAGGATCAAGCTTACGTCAACTTGGAGAACTTTGCAGGAAAGATAACCATACCCTCGAAATCACTTCTATCTTTGCTTGCTAGATGCTCGCTCTATTGCTATGCCTATGCTACGATTCCTACCACTTGCTTATCATGCCTCCCATATTGCCATGTCAAACCTCTAACTCACCTTGTCCTAGCAAACCCTTGTTTGGCTATGTTACCGCTTTGCTCAGCCTCTCTTATAGCGTTGCTAGTTGCAGGTGAAGATTGGAGTTTGTTCCTTGTTGGAACATGTTTATTGTTGGGATATCATTATTTTATCTTGTCTACTTTAATGCATCTATACACTTGGTAAATGGTGGAAGGCTCGGCCTTATGCGTGGTGTTTTGTTCCACTCTTACCGCCCTAGTTTCCGTCATACCGGTGTTATGTTCCTTGATTTTGCGTTCCTTACACGGTTGGGTTATAATGGGAACCCCTTGACAGTTCGCCTTGAATAAAACTCCTCCAGCAAAGCCCAACCTTAGTTTTACCATTTTCCACCTAGCCTCTTTTTCCCTTGGGTTTCACGGACTCAAGGGTCATCTTTATTTTAAACCCCGTGGGCCAGTGCTCCTCTGAGTGTTGGTCCGAACCGAGTAGACTGCGGGGCCACCTCGGGGCAACTTGAGGGTTGGTTTTACTCGTAGGATGTCTCATCCGAGTGTGCCCTGAGAAGGAGATATGTGCAGCTCCTATCGGGTTTCGTCGGCAAATTCGAACGGTTTTGCTGGTTTGGTTTTACCATTGTCGAGATGTCTTGTAACCGGGATTCCGAGTCTGATCGGATTGTCTTGGGAGAAGGAATATCCTTTGTTGACCGTGAGAGTTTGTGATGGGCTAAGTTGGGACACCCCTGCAGGGATTTGAACTTTTGAAAGCCGTGCCCGCGGTTATGGGCAGATGGGAATTTGTTAACGTCCGATTGTAGAAAACCTGAAACTTAACTTAATTAAAATGAATCAACAGAGTGTGTGCCATGATGGTCTCTTTTCGGCAGAGTCCGGGAAGAGAACACGGTCTCGTGTTATGCTTGAACGTAGGTTGTTCTAGGGTCACTTCTTGATCATAGTTGATCGATCGTGCCTTTGCCTTCTCTTCTCGCTCTCATTTGCGTATGTTAGCCACCATACATGTTAGTGCTTGCTGCAGCTCCACCTCATACCTTTCCCCTACCTATAAGCTTAAATAGTCTTGATCGCGAGGGTGTGAGATTGCTGAGTCCCCGTGACTCACAGATTCCTTCAAAAACCAGATGTAGGGACCAATGGTACCGCTCCAGGAGATTCGACTGAGCTCAAGTGGGAGTTCGATGAGGACTCAGGACGATACTACGGTTCCTTTCCAAACGATCAGTAGTGGAGCCCAGTTGGGGCGATCGGGGACATTATGCATTTGGTGTTGTCTTTATTTTGATTCCGTAGTCGGACCTTCATTGTATTTGGATGATTGTAATGTTATATTTAAGCTATTGTGTGACGTGGCGATTGTAAGCCAACTATGTACCTTTTTCCTTACTCAGTACTTGGGTTGTGTGAAGATTACCCCACTTGCGACATTGTTTACAATGCGGTTATGCCTCTAAGTCGTGCTTTGACACGTGGGAGATATAGCCGCATCATGGGCGTTACAAGTTGGTAATCAGAGCCTTCCCCGACTTAGGAGCCCCCTGCTTGATCGAATCACTGGCGTTGTTGAGTCTAGAAAAATTGTTTTGAGTCTTTTAGGATTTATATATACCGGAGAGTTGGATTATTTTTACTCCTCAGTCCCTTTGTCGCTCTGGTGAGGCATCCTGATGTAGAGTTTTGACTCTTCTCTTCTCAAATTTCACTAAGGAAAATTAGGATCACGCGGGTATCTTCGAATCGTTCTGATGGATTTGTGATGAGAACATTGTTCTTGGTGCATCCTGGCATTTAGGGGTTGTGGCAGTGTCCTGGGGAGTTGAGCTCCGAGGTGTTGTCGTCACAATTTTATCGTTACAGTTCTAGTATACCTGAGTTTCGCCGACATCGAAAATCTCTTTTATGCAGTTGTTGGTGAGATAACCTCGACGCCACCCAGTACTGGGGTGGGAGTTCGGGAGTATTGCCATAACTCGTATAAGGGATGCTTTTCGAAGGTTGAGGTAAATGATTTCCTAAGGTTTCTTGGTTATGTGTTGAAGGATGGATACAGGTGGATGTAGGATTTGCTAGCTTTGGGTGAGATATTTTGCTTCCCAAGTATCCCCAACACCTGATTGCATAACCGGGAGAATTTCGGGAGTTTCATAGGTGGGAATTCATGTAGCTCTAGTATTTCTTCCGCAAATATTTGGTTTGTGATTGGGTAATCCTCACCAAATATTTGTTCTTGTCTGTACCTTGTTATTTCATTCTTCTACCTCTATCTAAGTGGCTTCTCAAATAATGGAAGTGTGACCATTTCAATTGGAATACATTCGTTCATTCTTGTTCGGATGTTAAGACTATATGTTGCAATTTCGATCCATTTGATTCAGCTTGAATATATGTCTTTCAAGATGCAAACGGATGTCACCCTCTTCAGGATGGCTCCTCCAACGCGTCAGAATCCTGAACCGCCACCACCACCTCCACCTCCGGAGGCATGGAAAGCTATGATGGCCGCTACCAATGCAAACACGCAGATGCTTATGCAACTCTTGCAAGATCGCAACCAAGGGAATCAAGGCCATGGCAACTTTCAGAATCAATTTGCTACACTCAACTAGTTCCTCGCAAACGAGCAAAAGACTTTCAGTAACTGTGTCGAGGCAACAGAGGCTGATGATTGGCTCGTGGATATCCGCAAGCATTTCGAGTGCGGCAACGTACGCCTGAGGACTTTGTCAAGTTTGCCTCGTTCCAACTCAAAGACCAAGCTGCAGAATGGTATCATCAATACAAAGATTCCAGAGGAGGTCGTGTGACTACCTGGGATGAATTCTGTGAAGACTTCAAAGCTCACCACATTCCTCAGAGTGTTGTTGAGAGCAAGCGTGAGGAGTTCCGCAATCTGAAGCAAGGCAGCTTGTCTGTTTACCAGTATAACATCATGTTCCAGAAGCTCGCTCGTTTCGCTAAGCAAGACGTCCCTGATGAGAAGAGCATGATTTATTAGTTCAGAGGTGGCCTCAGAGAAGATCTCCAACTAGCTCTTGTGCTTTTTGAGACGAAGAAGTACGATGAGTTCTACAACATGGCACTGAAATAGGAGACTGCTCAACTCAAGTGCGATGCTTCCAAGAAATGAGTCAGGGATGCAACTCCTTCTTCCTCAACTCAAGTGGCAACTAAGCAGCAAAAGTATTGGTTGCGTCCTCCTCCTCCGTTTCGTCAGCCTTATTAGCAGAAGAGCAAAGGTGGCAATGGATCTTCCCACCCACCCAACCCAGGCTTTCAGAACAAGACTTCGTCTCATGCTCCAAGATCAAGTGCTCCGTATCACCGTCTGCTCTCGGAGGTCACGTGCAACAAGTGTCAGTAGAAGGGTCACTATGCCAACAAATGCTTCAATCAGAGGCGTCTTCCTCCTCCTCCTCCAGTGAGATCTGCTAGCACCACAGTGGTCAAGCATAATCCCAAGCATGCCAAGGTCAACATGATGAACACAGCTCAGGCAGAGGACTCGTCAGATGTGATTATGGGTAACCTTCCTGTTAACGATATTCTTGCAAGAGTTCTTTTTGATACTGGTGCATCGCATTCTTTCTTGTCATTCCCTTTTGCATCGAAGCACAATGTTGACACAGAGCATTTGCCCAAAGTCATGCAAGTTGTTTCTCCCGGAAAGCTTATGACTTCTAGTTTGGTTGCTCCCGATGTCTCTATCAAGAGCGTATGGGTCTAATCCGACCAAGTTCTTCTCCATGGGGTTGTGGTGTTATTTTTGTCAAGAAGAAGGATGGAACGGACCGACTTTGTGTCGACTACCGTCCATTGAACAAGAAGACCATAAAGAACAAGTACCCACTTCCCAACATCAATGAACTTTTCGAACAACTCAAAGGTGCTCAAGTATTCTCCAAGATTGACCTACGTATGGGCTATCATCAAATTCGCATTCGTGAAGAGGATATCCTCAAGACAGCATTCAGAACAAGCTACGGTTCATATGAATACACTGTCATGTCTTTCGGCCTTGACAACGCGCCTCCAACATTCTCTCGCATGATGAACTTCATCTTCAACGCCTACACAAATGACTTCATCATGGTCTACCTCGATGATATTTTGGTCTTTTCCAAGAACAAGGAGGATCATGCCAAACACTTGAGATTGGTGCTGGATAAACTTAGAGAACATCAGTTCTATGCGAAGTATTCAAATTGCGAGTTTTGGCTCGATGAGGTTCTCTACCTTGGGCATATCATCTCCGCCAAGGGCATAGCTGTTAATCCTGAGAAGGTGTCTGCAATTGTGAATTGGGAACCACCTCAGAATGTGAAGCAACTCTGCAGCTTGCTTGGGCTTGCAAGCTATTGTCGAAGGTTCGTTGAGAACTTCTCTAAGATCGTGAAGCCTCTTTCCAACCTCCTCCAGAAGCATGTGAAGTATGTCTGGTCTCCTGAATGTGACATCGCTTTCAACACCCTCAAAGAGAAGTTAGTCACAACTCCAGTTCTGACTCCTCCTGATGAATCCAAACCGTTTGAGGTTTTCTGTGATGCTTCCCTTCAAGGTCTCGGTGCAGTGTTGATGCAAGAGAAGAAAGTTGTGGCCAATACATCTCGCTAGTTGAAGCCCAACGAAAAGAACTACCCCACTCACGACCTCGAGTTGGCGGCAGTTGTCCATGCTCTTTTAACATGGAGATATCTCTTGTTGGGAAGAAAAGTGGACATCTTCACTGATCATAAGAGTCTCAAGTACATCTTCACTCAGCCCAACCTCAACCTCAGGCAGACTCGTTGGGTCGAAATGATTCAAGAGTATAATCCGAGTATCGAATATACTCCAGGCAAGGCCAATGTCATTGCTGACACTTTGAGCAGGAAGGCTTACTGCAACAGTTTGATCATCAAGCCCTACCAACCAGAGCTTTGTGAACCTTTCCACAAACTTAATCTCCAAGTTGTTCCTCAAGGATTCCTTGCCAACCTCCAAGTCTCTCCTACTTTGGAAGATCAGATTCGTGAGGCTCAACTTGATGCTATGGTGAAGAAGGTGAAGATTGGGATTGCCAAGACTCAACCCAAGTACAAGTGCTATCGCCTTGATGACAAGGATACTCTATTCTTCGAGGATCGCATTGTTGTGCCTAAAGGTGACCTTCATAAAGTCATTATGAACGAGGCTCACAATTCACTCCTCTCTATTCACCCGGGAAGTACAAAGATGTACCATGACCTCAAGTAGTCATATTGGTGGACTCGAATGAAGCGCGAGATTGCTCAGTTCGTGAATGAATGTGATGTCTGCAGAAGAGTGAAAGCAGAACACCAATGACAAGCTGGTCTCCTCCAACCTCTTGCCATTTCAGAATGGAAGTTTGACCATATTGAGATGAACTTCATGACTGGATTTCCAAAGTCCAAGCGTGGCAATGATGCTATCTTCGTTGTCATTGACAAGCTCACTAAAGTGGCTCATTTTCTTCCTATCAAAGAATCTATCACAACAACTCAGTTGGCAGAGCTATATACCTCCAGGATTCTCTCTCTGCATGGCATTCCGCAGTTGATATGTTCAGATCGTGGAAGCATCTTTACCTCTAAGTTCTTGGATTCCTTTCAGAAGGCCATGGGCACCAACATTCGCTTCAGCACAACTTTTCATCCTCAAACCAATGGCTAAGTCGAGCGAGTAAATCAGATTCTTGAAGATATGCTCAGGGCATGTGTCATTTCTTTCAGTATGAAGTGGGAAGATTGTCTTCCATATGCCGAGTTCTCATACAACAACAGCTTCCAAGCGAGTCCGGGCAAGGCCCTATTCGAGATTCTCCATGGAAGAAAGTGCCGTACTACTCTTAATTGGTCAGAGACTGGTGAACGCCAACTTCTTGGCAACGACTTGATCACAGATGCTGAAGAAATGTGCAAAGTCATTCGTGAAAATCTCAAAGTCGCGCAATCGCGCCAGAAGAGTTACTATGATAGCAAACATCGTGACTTGGCTTTCGAGATCGGAGACCATGTCTACCTCCGCGTCTCTCCAATGAAAGGTACTCGTCGCTTCGGGATCAAAGGGAAGCTTGCCCCTAGATACGTGGGTCCCTTCAAGATCATTGGCAAAAGAGGCGATCTCGCCTGTCAACTTGAGCTTCCATCCAACTTTGCAAACGTGCACGACGTGTTTCACGTGTCTCAACTCCGCAAGTGTTTCAAGACTCCTGACCACACCATCAACTTTGAAGAGATTGATCTCCAAGAAGACCTGACTTATCATGAGCATCCCATCGCTATTCTTGAAGAAACTAAGCGCAAGACTCGCAACAAGTCTATCAAATTCCTGAAAGTGAAGTGGTCACATCATTCCGACCGTGAAGCCACCTGGGAACGCGAGGACCACCTCCGTTCTGAATATCCAGAGTTTTTCCAGTCCTAGATCTCGAGACGAGATCCTTTCATAGTGGTGGAGTGTTGTAACGCCCCATATGTAACCTGCCATATTTGTATTCCTACTCTTGCCATTTCCGGCACTAAGTTATGATATTTCCTCGTTATTGGGTTTTTTCTTCGTGTTTCTTTTGTCTTTGTCATGCATCTCATATCATGTCATCATGTGCATCGCATTTGCATACATGTTCGTCTCATGCATCCGAGCATCTTCCCTGTTGTCTGTTTTGCATTCCGGCGCTCCTATGTCCTCCAGTGTTCCCTTTTACCTCTTTTCGTGTGCGGGTGTTAAACGTTCTCGTATTGGACCGAGACTTGCCAAGCGGCCTTGCTTTACCACTGGTAGACCGCCTGTCAAGTTTCGTGCCGTTTGGACTTCGTTTGATACTCCAACGGTTAACCGAGGAACCGAAAAGGCCTCGTGTGTGTTGCAGCCCAACACCCCTCCAAAGTGGTCCAAATACCAGCTAAACCCCCTCCATCATCTCGGTCGTTCGATTAGGATTTGGAGCCTCCTAGCTCCCTCTACCTATAAAAAGGCATCTCCCCCGAAAATCACAGGTCAAACCCTAACCTCCCCCTCTCCTCGCGCCTCCGGACGAAAACCACCGGGCCGGACGTGTCTGACCCACGCCGTCGCCGCCACGTGGCAGCCCCTCATTCGCCGCCGCCCCGCTCCCACTTCACCATGCCGCCACCCACGCGCCGGACCTCCAGGCCCAGCGCCGGCCCCTGAGGGCCCGTACCCCGTCGCCGCTCGTCTCCACCGAGACCGCCCGAGGCTGCCGCGCCTCTCACCGCCCGGCGCCGCCGCCGCCATCGCCGGCCATCACGTCCGCCATCGTCGCCTCGCCGCCACTGCGGCTGGATCCGCCGCAGGAGACGCCACCCCCGCTGTCCGGTGCCCCCTCGTCGCCGGCGCACCTCGGGAGGGCCGGATCCGCCCTCCTCCTCGCCTGCCTACCTCGCCGGAGCAGATCCCCTCGCCGGAGTTCCTCGGTTCGCACGCCCGCGAGGAACCCTAGATCTGATAGGGTTGACTTTTTCTCCCATGTCCCAGTTACTTTTAGCATGTTTCATTGCATCATAACTTTGCACCCGTGGCTCCGTTTTGGGCGTGTAGCATATCAAATTGTTCTTCTCGACGAGTACTTCATTTCATTCCATTGCACCATGTTCATTTGAGTTCATCTTGATGCCCTAAATGCTGTTGCAAGAGTGCTATGCAATGTTAGTTTTAGGTTCTTAGCAAAGTTTGGACATTTGTCATTTTTGCAATGATTGATGTGTGCCTCCTATGAACTTCAGCCCTACATGTGTTTTGAACTAGGCCATGCCATCTTTACAGGGGTGTATGCCATGTATTTTTGTGATCCCTGTGGTGACTAGCACAATCATGCAAAGTTTCTCTCATAATGTTGCTGATTTCAGGGACTTAGAAATCTTCTAAGTCTTTTCCCTGATTATATTTTTATGCCATGTATTCATGTTGCTACAGAGTGATCCATGCCTCTTTTGAGCATGTTCAGTAAGGATGATTTTGAGATAATGTTATACTCTATCCATCCATGTCTTTGTTTGCAATTATGGAGTCCCCTAGCATGACTCAATCTTCCTCTACTTTTGCTATAAAATGTTCCTAGAAGATTGTTTACATGTTAAGCAATTTTGCCGAGGTTGTTGTAGTTGATCCGTGCATGCTATGAGGTTGTTCTTGCCATGTTTAGCTTCTATGCCATGTCTACTTGCTGGCTGTATGCTTAGTTTGTCATGCAATGCCTTGTGGTGAGTGCATCGAGCTCGTAAACATGCCTACGTGACCTGTTTTGCCATGTTCCAGTTTTCTACTAAGTCTAAATCTGTTAACGGAAGTTGCTATGTTCACATGGTTGCCATTGTATTTTCTGATCCCTTTTGGCTCATGGTCGGTAAGGGACTTTTGTTGTATGCTTTGAGTACCGTCATGCCATGCCTTGCTTTGCCATGATATGTTCCTGTAGCATGTTGTTATCTTGCTCTAAACATTGCTTCCTGATGTTAAATTCCTGACATGTTATTTTCACTAAGTCTGTAACCTGTTATCTTTTGCACTTTTACCATGCTTGTTTGAACCTCCTATTGAGTGAATTAGCCGTAGCTCAGTGTTCATATTTTGTCAAGCATCTTGAGTGGATCACTTCCATGTGCTTTGTTGTTATGTTAGAGTGCAGTAGTTTGTTGTTATTGATGCATTTAGATGGCCTCGTGCTGTTAATCGCAGATCGGTGCCATATTTGTTTTGCTTGTCATTTGCAAACCGTGCATCCGTTTCCGGTGATCTTTATATCGATTTCGACCGAAATCAACTCATCTTTCCAGCGGCACTCTTGGTTTTCCAAGTTAAGGCTAGGTTCAATCTTTCCTTTCCGAAGCATGCATATGCATCGCATATCATATCCCGCATATCATGCCATGTTTTGCATCGTGTTGCTTGTGCATTGCACGTGGTTGATTGTGTCTCCCTTTGCTTGTGTTCTTGCTTTGGGTAGAGCCAGGAGATGAGTACGTGATTGAGGAGACCATTGAGAATGTTTACGAGGATCAAGCTTACGTCAACTCGGAGAACTTTGCAGGCAAGATAACCATACCCTCAAAATCACTTCTATCTTTTCTTGCAAGATGCTCGCTCTATTGCTATGCCTATGCTATGATTCCTACCACTTTCTTATCATGCCTCCCATATTGCCATGTCAAACCTCTAACCCACCTTGTCCTAGCAAACCCATGTTTGGCTATGTTACCACTTTGCTCAGCCCCTCTTATAGCGTTGCTAGTTGCAGGTGAAGATTGGAGTTTGTTCCTGGTTGGAACATGTTTATTATTGGGATATCATTATTTTATCTTGTCTACTTTATTGCATCTATACACTTGGTAAAGGGTGGAAGGCTCGGCCTTATGCCTGGTGCTTTGTTCCACTCTTGCCGCCCTAGTTTCCTTCATACCGGTGTTATGTTCCTTGATTTTGCGTTCCTTACACGGTTGGGTTATAATGGGAACCCCTTGACAGTTCGCCTTGAATAAAACTCCTCCAGAAAAGCCCAACCTTGGTTTTACCATTTGCCACCTAGCCTCTTTTTCCCTTGGGTTCCGTGGACTCAAGGGTCATCTTTATTTTAAACCATCCTGGGCCAGTGTTCCTCTGAGTGTTAGTCCGAACCGAGTAGACTACTAGGCCACCTCGGGGCAACTTGAGGGTTGGTTTTACTCGTAGGATGTGTCATCCGAGTGTGCCCTAAGAACAAGATATGTGCAGCTCCTATCGGGATTTGTCGGCACATTCGGGAGGTTTTGCTAGTTTAGTCTTACCATTGTCGAGATGTCTTGTAACCGGGATTCCGAGTATGATCAGATTGTCTTGGGAGAAGGAATATCCTTCGTTGACCGTGAGAGCTTGTGATGTACTAAGTTGGGACACCCCTACAGGGATTTGAACTTTTGAAAGCCGTGCCCACGGTTATGGGCAGATGGGAATTTGTTAATGTCTGGTTGTAGAAAACCTGAAACTTAACTTAATTAAAATGAATCAACAGAGTGTGTGGCCGTGATGGTCTCTTTTCGGCGGACTCCGAGAAGAAAACATGGTCTTGTGTTATGCTTGAACGTAGGTTGTTCTAGGGTCACTTCTTGATCATAGTTGATCGATCGTGCCTTTGCCTTCTCTTCTCGGTCTCATTTGCGTATGTTAGCCACCATACATGCTAGTGCTTGCTGCAGCTCCACCTCATACCTTTTCCCTACCTATAAGCTTAAATAGTCTTGATTGCGAGGGTGTGAGATTGCTGAGTCCCCGTGAATCACAGATTCCTTCAAAAACCAGATGCAGGGACCGATGATACCGCTCCAGGAGATTTGACTAAGCTCAAGTGGGAGTTTGATGAGGACTCAGGACGATACTACGTTTCCTTTCCAAACGATTAGTAGTGGAGCCCAGTTGGGGCGATCAGGGACATTATGCATTTGGGGTTGTCTTTATTTTGGTTCCATAGTCGGACCTTGCTTGTATCTGGATGATTGTAATGCTATATTTAAGCTACTTTGTGACGTGGCGATTGTAAGCCAACTATGTACCTTTTTCCTTATTCAGTACTTGGGTTGTGTGAAGATTACCCCACTTGCGACATTGCTTACAATGCGGTTATGCCTCTAAGTCGTGCTTCGACACGTGGGAGATATAGCCGCATCGTGGGCGTTACAGCACCGTCATCTCGAGGCAGAACTTGGGCAGGAGCACTTTTGGCCTCCGGTGGAACAATTCCGCCCGGGGAACTTCCCTCTGGGGGGTGGGGGGGACGAAGCCATCTCATCACCAAAACCCTCTCATTTTTTGGGAAGCTAATCTTCATCAACATCTTCAATAGCACCATCTCATCTCAAAACCCTAGTTCATCTCTTGGGTTCAATCTTTGTACCGGAACCTCAGATTGGTATGTGTGTGTGACTAGTAATGTTGACTACATCTTGTAGTTGATGCTAGATGATTTATTTGGTGGAATATTATATGTTCATATCCATTATGCTATTTAATATGCCTCTGATCTTGAGCATGAATATTATTTGTGAGTAGTTGCCCTTGTTCTTGAGCCCACGGGAGAAGTAATCATGTGAATTTCATATTCATTCGATATTTTGATGATATATATGTTGTGATTCCCTTAGTGGTGTCATGTGAACATCGACTACATGACACTTCACCATCTTAGGGCCTAAGGGAATGCATTGTGGGGTAGTTATTATATGATGGGTTGCTAGAGTGACAGAAGCTTAAACCCTAGTTTATGCTCTATTCCGTAAGGGACTGATTTGGATCCATATGTTTAATGGTATGGTTAGATTGTTATCTTAATTCTTCTTTCGTAATTGAAGATGCTTGTGAGGGGGTTAATCATAAGTGGGAGGCTTGTTCAAGTAACAACATCACCCAAGCACCGGTCAACCCACATATCAAATTATCAAAGTAGCGAATGCAAATAAAACCAACATGATGAAAGTGACTAGATAAAAATCCCGTGTGCCCTCAAGAACGCTTTGCTTATTATAAGAGACCGTTCCAACGTGTCCTTTGCTACAAAAAGGATTGTGCTATCTTGTTGCACTTTGTTTATAGTTACCGTTACTTGCTCGTTAAAAATTATCATACTATCAAACTACATGTTACCAACAATTTCAGTGCTTGCAGAAATTACCTTGCTGAAGACCGCTTGTCATTTCCTTCTGCTCCTCGTTGGGTTTGATACTATTACTTATCGAAAGAACTACGATTGATCGCATATACTTCTGGGTCATCAGTTATTATGCTGCGGGGGACACCGTAACGGTGAACCACGTCGGGTATGAAATCAATGACCGGCCCAGACTTGGATGAGGTTACTTGTTTCGCCTCAATCCATTTTGCCAATTTATGTACCATAACGAGTAGATACTTATTTTTCTTTCTCCCCCCCTTTAAGTTGTCCAACCATGTCCAGCCTGCAGACCATAAAAGGCCAAGTGATTGGTATTGAACGAAGGGCCGTAGGGGTGACTATGGTTTGCAAAGAGCCGGCAACCATCACAATGTTGGACCAATGTTTGGGTGTCTGAGCGGGTGATGGACCAAAAGAACCTAGCTCGGAAAGCCTTTCTAACCAGGGCCCAAGCTGCTCCGTGGTGACCGCCCATGCCAGCGTGAATATCGGCCAAGAGCTGTCTCCCCTCCTCTTTAGATATGCATCTTTGGAGGACTCCGGTGGTGCTTTTCTTGTAAAGGTTGCCGTCATGGACCTTATAGGCTTTAGATCGCCGAATTATGTGCCTTGCCTCAGTCTAGTCATCGGGCAACTCTTGGTGGAGGAGATAGGCGAGGATGGGCGCAGTCCATGGCACGATTACTGCCATCACTTCATGGGCCGAAGACGTCTCTTCAATTGCCGAGCCCCGATAATTCAGTCGTCTGGTTCGGTGGTTGGGGCAATGATCATTCTTGAATCCTTGGTTCCGGCGTCCGTGCCATCATCCTGCCACACCACGGACGGCTTGAAGAGTCATTCCAGAAAGGTGTTCTTGGGAACGAGATCACGTTTAGCGCCCATTCAAGCAAGGATATTCGCAGCTTGATTGTTGTGTCTAGAGACATGATGGAACTCCAGACCCTCAAACTAGGCGGATATTTTTAGGACGACATTGTGATATGCTGTCATTTTGGGTCTTTTGCACCGAATTCGCTATTGACTTGAGAGACGGTGACATTAGAGTCTCCCCATACCTCAAGCCGTTGTACACCCATTGACACTGCCATCTGAAGTCCATGCAATAGAGCCTCGTATCCGGCTGGGTTGTTAGAGTCGGTGTACATATTCTGGTGTACATACCGGATGTTGTCGCCGGTGGGAGATGTGAGAACCACTCTAGCCCCCAGTCCAGCGAGCATTTTGGAGCCATCGAAGTACATCGTCCAATGCGAGTACATACTATACTCTCTAGGGAGCTCGACTTCCGTCCATTCAGCCAAAAAATCCACCAACACCTGAGATTTAATAGCTCGGCACAGTCGATATATGATTTTGAAAGGGAGGAGCTCAATGGCCCATTTAACTATACGACCTGTAGCATCCTTGGTGTTAATTATATAATTTAGAGGTACTTTGGATGCCACCATGACCGAACACTCCTGAAAATAGTGTGGGAGCTTTCGGGATGCCATGAAAACTGCGTAGGCGATCTTTTGGTAATACGGATACCTTGTTTTACACGGGGTGAGAACCTCGGATACACAGTAGACTGGCTTTTGCACCTGGAGCTTGTGACCCTCTGCCTCTCGTTCAACGACAAGGACTGCACTGACCACCTGGTTTGTGGCCAAAATGTATATCAGCATTGGCTCACCAAAGCTGGGTGCCGCCAAGATGGGATTACATGCCAATAATGTTTTAATTTCCTCCAATGCAGCCACTGACTCGCTAGTCCATTCAAAGTTTTTGGTTCGTTTAAGTAGCCTGTAGAGTGGTAAGGCCTTTTCACCAAGTCATGAAATAAAGCGGCTCAAGGACGCCATGCAGCCGACCAATTTTTGGACGTGTTTTAGCTCGGTAGGAACTGCTATCTGGGACATGGCTTGGATTGTGGCTAGATTAGCCTCTATTCCTCTATGGGAGACAATGAATCCGAGTTTCTTGCCCGCGGGTAGCTCAAAGACACATTTGTCCTGATTGAGCCGTATATGGAAAGTCAGCAGACTATCGAACGTTTGGCGGAGGTCGTCCACTAGATGACTAACTTGCTTGATTTTAATGACCACATCATCCACATATGCCTTGACCGTTTTGCTTTGCCAGAGATGTCTGGATCATGAGCTGGTAAGTAGCACCTGCATTTTTTTAATTCGAAGGGCATTGCATTGAAGCAGAACGACCCATAGGGGGTGATGAAGGCTGTGGCCACTTGGTCAGACTCCTTCATTTTAGTTTGATGGTATCCGGAGTAGGCATCGAGGAAACATAGTGAATTTTGTTTGGTGGCTGTGTCTATAATCTGGTCTATGCGGGGCAGGGGGAAAGGATCCTTGGGGTCGGCTTTATTTAGGCCCTTGAAATCGGTGCACAACCGCCATGATTTGTCTTTCTTCGGTACCATGATCAGATTAGCCAGCTACTCGGAATGTTTGATGTCCCGGATGAATCCGGCTTCGAGCAATTTTGCTAGTTCTTCACCCATGGCCTGATGCTTGGGTTCAAAAATTGGCATGGCGCCTATTGGCTTGAAGCCTTTGATTATGTTTAGGCTATGCTCGGCTTGATTTCGTGGGATCCCTGGCATATCTGAAGGGTGCTAGGCAAAGATGTCCCTGTTTTCACGGAAACATTTGCACAATGCCTCATCAAGCATGGAGTCCAGCTAAGCTCCAATGGATGCTATCTTGTTAGGGTCTGTCGGGTGCACTTGAAATTTGACGATTTCGTCTGCTGGCTTTAAAGATGTGGATTTGGGATTTTTGCCGAGGATTACATCGTTCTTATCCATAGTTGAACGAAGCATGGTAAATTTCTTGGCTCGGAGGGCCTCGGATAATGCTTCGAGGGCAAGCGATGTTGTTTTGTTCTCGCCCCGAAGAGCTCTGTCCAGATCATTTGTTACTGATCACGCCATTAGGCCCTGGCATCTTGAGTTTCATATACCCATAATGTGGTATAGCATGGAATTGTGCGAATGTGTCACACCCCAATAAGGTGTGGTAACCATTGTGGTAGGGCATAATGTGGAAGAGTAATTCCTCGAATCAATAGTTCTCGGGAGTTACAAATGCTACATCGAGAGTAACTCGGCCAGTGCAACACACCTCTTTTTCGGGGATGATCCCTTGAAAGGTGGTGTGACTTTGCTCGATGTGCGATTTACCAAGCTGCATTCTGTCCAAGGTGTCTTTGTAAATGAGGTTTAACCCAATGTTGTCATCCATCAACACCTTATGGAGTCGGAATCCATCCACTATGGGATCAAGGAAGAGGGCGGCAGGTGCTTGGATAGGGCGCGACCTTGGCCGGTCCTCTTCGTTGAAGGTGATGGGTGTGTCTGTACATGAGTCCGTCACTGCCACATGGTGTATTTGACCAAGCTCTCGAAGGGCTCGTTTCCTCTGATTTTGTGAGGAATACTTCTCGTAGGTCCGTAGGATCTCGATGTTGTCATCCAAGGGCGCTGCTGGACATCTGCTTGAGTGTGAGCCTCCGAGGATGGCTTCTCCGCTTTTGGCAACTTGCCTAACCACCCAACAAGCTCGAAGGTTGTGTGTTGAGTTTGTATTGAGAAGGTGTCGCGGGAAACCACGACCACCTATGGGACTAGGAGGTCCCTTGCTGGTTCGGCAGGGGGGCAACGCGTTGCACAAAGAGCGGACGAATGTGGGGGCAGCGCTGCAGAGATCACACGGGCAATTTACCCAGGTTCGGGCACCGCAAGGCGTAAAATCCTACTCCTGCATTGGTGGATTGATGGTGGAAAAGGTGGTGGTGGAGCGCAGTACACTTTCCCGACAGGGGTTGCCTCAGGCAGCAGCGACTACCTGCATATGGAGGTGTGAGTTATCCAACATTTCACCCTTTCTATGGTTGCCATGGACCTCCTTTTATTGATCAAGGGGTAACCACAATGGCAAAGTAGTCATTATGCACTGATAAGATAGCAAGCAGTGCTATCATACCTAACTCTGCGGGCTTACAGGGGGCATTAAATGCACTGCTCAATGTCACATTGTTGGTTGCACGGCAAGGCTTGCGGGGCTATCTTGCCAGCTCCGCGCCTGTTCTCTTGACACGTCGCGGGACGGGTGTCATCTGTGGGTTTCTTCTGTAGGAAATGGCTGCCATGTGGCGAATGGCTGCCACTTAATCACTTTGTGGCTCGACACCGCACTGATTGACGACGTGGGTTGTGTTGGAGTGGTTAGTGAGGCGGCTCTACCTCCGTGAGCCCTGGCAGGGCCTGCCGGGGCGCCTTGGTTGTCTGCATCTGGGGGTGGCTGTCGGTGTCAAAACTGGCGGATCTCAGGTAGGGGGTCCCAAACTGTGCGTCTAAGGTCGATGGTAATAGGAGACAGGGGACACGATGTTTACCCAGGTTCGGGCCCTCTCTATGGAGGTAATACCCTACGTCCTGCTTGATTACAAGAGTTGATCTACCTCGAGATCGTAATGGCTAAACCCTAGAGGTCTAGATTGTATCGCTATGGTAATGAATATCCCTCTCCCCGGACTAAGCCCTTTGGTTTATATAAACACCAGCAGGATCTAGGGTTACATAAGGTCGGTTACAAAGAAAGGAATCTACATGTTTGGTTCCCAAGCTTGCCCTCCATGCCAAGGAGAGTCCCATCCGGACACGAGTGCAGCCTTCAGTCTTCGTATCTTCACAGCCCATCAGTTCGGCCCATAGTTAGCAGGCCGAATGCCCGAGGACCCCTTAGTCCAGGACTCCCTCAGTAGCCCCTGAACCTGGTTTCAATGACAAGGTATCTGGCGCGTAGATCTGTCTTCGACATTGCAAGGCGGGTTCCTCCTTCTGAACTCCAAGATAGTATTCAGACGTATTGGTCGTGTCCGGACCTGTAACACACACACCACACACAACCACAGAGAGAATATAATGATCCACGAGTCCAATCTGCTGACAACTTTTTACAACATGACATTACGCCTGCCCGGTCATAATTTCGAACCGTTTTTCGTCTGCCGCTCCACGTTTCGAGACGCGGTTGTCATTGGCACGTCTTGTTGAAGTAGAGATCATGTCCCCTCATTGCGGGATTCTCATCAATACGGGCATGGGTAACCCAACCGTGTCGTTTACACAGCCCTTGGGAGTAGGTGAATTTTTAGGCGAGTGGGGAGGCGTTCAATATTCACTACTCTTATAAGGAGATAAGAATCCCCTTTCTTCTCCCACGCCTTCTCTCACCCAAGTTCTCATATTTTTCCCACTCGAGCAAGCACTCAACCATGTCCGAATCCAGAGGTCAAGGCAAGTGGATGGCCTCCTCCGTCAGGGAGAAGGACATTGCCAAGCTTCGGGCGGCCGGGTACCTGGCGAAGGAAATCGCCCACCGCCTTCCAGCCAAGGGACAAATCGTCCCCACACAGAAGTCCAGTGAGAGGGTAGTATTCATCCCCCATTTCCTCCGTGGGCTAGGGTTTCCACTTCACCCTTTCATCCGTGAGCTGATGTTCTACTACGGGATAGACTTCCACGACCTATCCCCGAACTCCTTCCTCAATATCTCGGCTTTCATCGTCATGTGTGAGGCCTTCCTCCGCATCCAATCCCACTTCGTGCCGTGGCTCAAAATCTTCAATGTGAAGCCAAAAGCAGTGGATGGCCAACACGCAGAGTGCGGAGGCACCATGGTGAGCAAGCTAACCAATGTCTCCTTGCCAAAAGGCACTTTCGTGGAGACCGTCAAGGAATGGCAGAAACAATGGTTCTACATCACAGAACCTTGCAATGCCACCTGGACCGCGGCTGCCGAATTCAACTCCGGCGCTCCCATGCGACTCACCTCCTGGGTCGAGAAGAGCCCGAACTGGTGTTCATCAGACAAGCTGATAGCGCTGCAAACGTGTATCCAAAGCATGGTGGACAAAGACATCAAGCTCGTCGACGTAATCCAAGCGATGCTGGTGCGCCGGATCCTCCCTTGCCAGAGTCGAAGCTGCCCTCTATGGGAGTTCAATCCGAAGAAGCACCATACCCTGGAGAGGCTCTTCGAAACAACTCACGAAGATGCCTGGAAGTTGCTCTTCAAGGGCAACAAGATACCGCCGGCCACAGATTCGGACCGCGGACACGACATTAACCACCTCCCCAAGGAGGTATGTTATCGTTAACACATCCCCTACTTGCTTGTTTCGAGGATGGTATCTATGCAATTATTGTCATTGCTTCTTCAGAACTTGATGAAGAGGGCGAAGCAGATCTGGTGTCCGGCTCCGCTGCCTGAAGAACCAGTCATCCCGCATTTTGCGAAGATGCTGGAACCGGTGCCCCATAAGGCGTCGGAGAAGAAGGCCCAGGGGAAGGCCAAGGGGGTCCAGAGTGGCCCCCGTCGCAAGGGCGCTTCGGACATGACATCTGAAGACAAGACCCGCTCTTCCGCCGCCGAAGACGACAATGATGGGGAGGAGGAAAGCGATTATCCCCCTGATGGGGGAGGAAGAAGAGGGCGGCCTCCCCAATTCTGGGGGCGGAGGTGCCCAAGAAGGCAAAAGGCCCACTCGTGGGCAGCTCCATATGGGACGTCGAAAGCAGTCCGGAGCAACACCCCCGCACTAAGCCTCGGGCTGCATCGTAAGTGCTAAGACTCATATCTGCCCATAAACCAAGTCTCTCCTCCTCGTTGTATTGACATGATTGGTCACGTTATTACAGTCCGGCCCACGGCCGCCCCCAGCGATCCTCCTCAGGAGGTTCGTTGGATTCACAGGCGATGGCCAGCGAGTCACCGTCGGCCCTCACTCCCCCAATGCCAAGGACGACATGGAGGTGCCGTCCCGAAGGACTTTCCCAGGCCAGGGAGAGGCTCAGGAGGCACCAGAAGGCGATGCCACCGTCGCCGGACACCAGGGGGAGCCGATCTCCATGGAGACTGGTGGTGAGAAGGGCCGTATTCAGTTCGGCCCTCAGCCAGACTAGATTCCGGAGACCGGTACGGCTCCAGAATCCGGCACGCAACCTCCTTTGAAAGAAGGGGGTATGCCTATTTCGTCGGTGTCCCCTGTCCATCCAGGGGCACCGGACAATCTGCTGGAAGCGCTACGAGGCGCTTCCATTGTGGACGAGCACCGTGTTCTTATGGGCACGATAATTGAAAGGGTTCATTCTGCCAAGAGCAGACTAACCGAAGCCTGCAGCAGCCTGCTAACAGGTTTTGAGGTAAGCGACGCATAAAGAGAAAATCCCTATATAGATAGTAGCCCCTGAGACAATGTCCGGTGTTCGGAAAGAAAAGCCGGACAAAGGATCAATCATTTATTGTAGGAAACTAACTGGATTGTCTGAAATGAATACGCAGGCGTCGCTGCTGGCCGCAGCCTCACATACTGCCGAGGTCTCCGAACTGAAGTGGAGACCGGAGCAGGCCGAGGAGGAGCTTGGCCAGGTGAGGAGGCAGCTCCAAGAAAAAGAAGGTATGTGATAACCCGTTATGTATTCGAAAAAAGTAAAATAACATGCATTTGACCGAAGTGTCATGATATGTACAGAAGCGACGACCGAGGTCGAGGCCCTGAGAGAGGCCCTAGTCGAAGCCGAGGGGAAGGCTGTCAAGGAGCAGGCCGCCCATAAGAGGCTCAAGGCCTGGGTCAACGAAGTCCAACAGGAGCTCTAGGACACGGTGAGGAAGTGCGAGACCTTGGAGCATAATGCGTCGGCTCAAGAGGCCGAACTCTCCAAGGCTCGTAAGAGTGCGGAGGCGGCCCAGAGTGAAGCCCAGGGCGCCCTCCAGGAGATCCAGGAGGCCAGGAAAATCGCGACGGGTAAGGCATTCAATATGCAAAGCAAGAACGTGAAGAGGAAATATCTTTTACTAACCCGGATTCAGAGTTCTCCAGGGCCTTTTGTTGATCTGCCATGCGGTGTGACCGACGCCGCGGAGTTCTTCCGAGCCGAAGAAGGGGGCTCCATGGAGAAGTTGTTCTGGTCCCAATATTTTGCACCAAAACATCTGGTGCCCTTCAGTGGTCAGCTAAAATAGTTGGTCGAGCTGCACAGGGTGGCCGAACTGGTCATGAAGGATTTAATAATCCAGCTGTGGCCAGGCAAAGCTATACCCAGCAGTTACTTCAGCCTCGTGAAGAGGCTGGTTGATGCCTGTCCTCGGCTGGACGTCATCAAGTGGTCCGTCTGCATCGAAGGCGCACGTCCGGCCTTCTCCTATGTCAAGGTCTGGTGGGCGAAGATTGACGCCATCAAGTTGGCAACCGAGGGGCCGCCTGAGGGAAGGAGCACCGCACACCCGAGCGATACTTTGGTGATGTCTTGGAGGGGTCCCGCATTGTTGCGGATCAATGTGCGAAAGACATGATCTTTGAATGAATATATTCAAGTTCTTCTGCCTTGTATGATAGAACAAAGTGGGTTTGTAATATAATGCTTGTTATGTTTTTAAATTTTACCTCCTGTGCGGCCGTGTTGTATGAAATCTGAGGGTTAACCAGTCGTCAGCTTCTGCCCCCATGTAGGTAGTACGGAGGTGTTCGGGATGGAATCTAAACAACCTTGATCCAATTATATGGTCCTTGAAGGAGTTGTTTAGCGCAACGAACCAGGCAACCAGACTATGCGGCTTTAACGCCCTCACTTAGCCATAAGAGTTCGACAATAAAAACATGGGCGCAGCCCCTAGTATGCGAACTAGAATGCTATAAGTGTGTGATCGAGAAGTACCGATCCTTCGGGTAATGCAGAAGAAATCTCCAACGATTTGCAACCTTCGAACAGCTGACCAGCTCTCACCGCATCATGACAGTCAGTTTTCGGCTTTCTCTACTGAGGTTCTCCTTTGGATAAACCAAGGCACAATCGTAGTAGTAAGGTAGCAAGCACAGGAGCCGGTCAACCCAACTATTGACCAAAGACATGATTCAGAGCCAATGCATATAGTGCTAAATTTGGGGTGCCAAACTATACTTATAAAAAGTGTTTGGACTTTTGTTGTCGTAGTGTGGGGTGCTATCAAGCCCCTGGCAAACATCGAACGTACCAAAGTGTATGGGTGCTACCTGATAGGGTTTACCAGAAAATAAAAGACAAAAAGGAATAAAAAGAAGAACAAGTTATAGGCTAGGGCCGTAAAATTTGAGCCGCAAATTGTTCTTATTATAATTTCATTGGTGCATTAAAGCGCGTTTATACAAGTAATGCAATAAGCAGGAGGCTGGTTACTATGCCTTAACCAAGGGAGAGCTGCGTGTGGGTCATGAAAAATAGGTAAAGGGATCATTAAAGAAACCACCTAAAAATTCCCCAGTACGTCAATGCTTCTTTTTGCCTTGGTGTGTTTGTCCTTCAAGAGTACCGATGATCAGACCATCCGATGGGGCCTACGGAATTGAAACCTGAAAAGTTAACGAATTAAAGTGACAATATGTGTGTATCCAGTGTCGGTTGAGCCGTACTGTGGATCACAAGCTAGCTATGCTTCCGTCGATGCCCATGGAATTTTGAGTGCGTAATTATGTACGCGCGGCACGAATGCCACTACCTGATCGGGACTGAGATGGAGGCCGAATTGCTAGTCGAGCTCCTCACGGGACGAGTTGTCCTGCTGTAGGGTAGTTCGGACCCTCTTGACGGTGTCCGTGGGCTCGGCAGCTGAATAAAGGTTCTGCTTGAGAAGGCCGCGGTGTACTTCTGCTGCTAAGGCAGCTGTGTGCTCTTCTGTACGGAGGGAGCGTTCCGTATTTCCATTGACTATTATGATGCCGTGTGGACCGGGCATCTTGAGTTTGAGATAAGCATAGTGTGCCACTACATTGAATTGGGTGAATGCGGTCCGTCCGAGCAGTGCGTGATAGACGCTGCGAAAGGGTACTATGTCGAAGATTAACTCCTTGCTTCGGAAATTTTCCGGAGATCCAAAGACAATGTCGAGCATGACTGAGCCCGTACAGCGGGCCTCTACACCTAGTATGACTCCTTTGAAGGTAGTGTTTGTGGGTTTGATCTGTGATGGATGAATGCCCATTTTGCGCACTGTATCCTGATGGAGCAAGTTGAGGCTGCTGCCACCGTCCATCAGGACTCGCGTCAGGTGGAACCCATCAATTATTGGGTCCAGAACCAGTGCGGCTAAACCGCCATGACGGATACTGGTCGGATGATCCCGGTGATCAAAAGTGGTCGGGCATGACGACCATGGATTAAATTTGGGGGCGACTGGCTCTATCGCGTTGACGTCCCTGAGTGCGCGCTTGCGCTCCCTCTTGAGGATGTGTGTAGCGTATATCATGTTTACCGTTTTGACCTGAGGGGGAAACTTCTTCTGCCCCCTGTGTTTGGCTGCAGGGGCTCCTCGTCATCGTCCTCGCTCTGCTATCCCTTTTCCTTATTCTTGACATTTAACTTGTCGGCTTGCTTAAAGACCCAGCAATCTCTGCTGGTATGCTTGGCTGGTTTGTCTGGCGTGCCATGGATTTGGCATGGACGGTCGAGTATGTGGTCCAGGACGGATGGTCCCTGATTGTTTCTCTTGTACGGTTTCTTCCCCTGGCTGGGCATGGAGCCGCTGAATCCGGCGTTGATGGTAGTGTCATCGGTATTAGTACCATTGCTTCGGCGTTTGTGTGTGTTAAGTCGGAGCTTGCCTTTGCTGTTTTTGGCCTCAGAGGGGCCTGCGTCGCTGGCCGTATTTTTACTACGAGCCAGCCAGCTATCCTCACCCGCACAAAAGCGGGTCATATGTGCCGTGAGGGCTGCCATGGATTTCTGCTTTTCTTGGCCGACGTGGCGGGTGTCGGATTCTGGGTTCCGACAGACCCTTAAGGTTCGAACTCTGGGGTGCAAACGGAGATCTTTCCACTACCGACTCGCGCTTCTATGGCTTGCAAGAAATCTAGGCTAGAAAGAAGAACACACAGAGGACACGAGGTTTATACTGGTTCGGGCCACCGATGTGGTGTAATACCCTACTCCAGTGTGCGGTGTGGTGGATTGCCTCAGGGGCTGATGATGAACAATACAGGGGGAAGAATGGCCTCGCGAGAGGTGTTCTTGAGCTGGTGTGGTATGTTCTACTTGGTCCGGATCCCCTTCCCTCTATGGTGGCTAGTCCTACTTATAGAGGCCCTGGTCCTCTTCCCAAAATGTGAGCGGGAAGGGCGCCAACAATTGGCCATTTTGAAGGGGAACATCTAGTACAAGTTATCCTGAGCAAAGGTGGTCTTCAGCTGCCAAAAGCACTGGTGACGGTGCCGCTGAGGGTTTGAAGAGCCGCTCCTCGAAGACGCCAGGCTCCTGAGGCAGCCGCCTGGATGCCCTCTTGGCAATGTCATCAGCCTCTTGATTGGTGCCGCGAGGCACATGTTGCAACTCCAGCCCCCAGAACTACTTCTCCATCTTGCGAACCTCAGCAAGGTAGGCTTCCATGTGCTCATCCTTTGGTTCGTATATCTTGTTGGAGAAGTTGACGAGGAGCTGCGAATCACCCTTGATGATGAGGTGCTTTACCCCTAAGGCGATTGCGGCTTTCAAGCCTGCTATCAGGCCTTCGTACTCTGCTATGTTGTTGGAGACCTTTTCTCCGTGCTAGAAACAGAGTTGCACGGCGTAGTAGAGTTTGTCCTGAGTGGGGGATACGAGCACTGTGCCAGCTCCCGCACCATGTCGGGAGAATGCCCCATCGAAGTACATGACCCAGCCGTCTGGTGCCTCACTTCCTGGGGAAAGTGATCGGTCCTCGCCTGCCTCGAGCCCCGGTGCTTCTGCCCATTCTGCCACGAAATCCGCAAGTGCGGCTCCCTTGATGACTCTGGTCGTACTGAATTCTAGCTGAAATGCATGTAGTTCGATGTTCCATTCAGTGACTCCTCCAGCTGAGTTGGGGCTCCTGAGTACCCTTTCCAAGGGGTACGCTGAGACGACTTTGATGGGATGGCCTTGGAAATAGTGCCGTAGCTTGCGTGAGGCCACTAATAGCGCGAGGAGGAGTTTTTGAGGCATGTGGTAGCGCGCCCTTGCGTCCCGTAGCACCGTGCTGACGAAGTACACGGGATGCTCGACGAGGTTGAGGGTGTTGGCGCAGCTTGCATCCTCCAGAGGTCGAGGCGTCTCCTGAGATGGTGGAGCCCCCAGTGCTTGGTCGCTTGAAGAGGCCTCTCCTGCCCCGGGTGCGTTCTCCTGTTGCGGCTGTTCCACTCCGGCTGCGGTCGTGGTCCTCGCGAGGCCCTCTTGGCTTTGCTTTGCTTTAGCCTGGATGGTGGCTGCGGCCTTGGTCCGGCGCTCCTCCCTGACCGCCATGAGGGCTGCGCTAGCGGAGTAGGGGGTGGCCGCAAGGTAGAGCAACAGGGGCTCTCATGGACGCGGAGCTACCATCACTTGTGGGCTGGTAAGGTACCTCTTGAGATCTTGGAATGCCTTGTCGGCCTCTTCAGTCCATTCGAAGGGGCCCTTCTTCTTCATCAACTTGAAGAAGGGCAGTGCTCGTTCCCCCAGCTTGGAGATGAAGCGCCCTAGCGCGGTTACATGCCCGGTGAGCTTCTGCATCTCCCTGAAGGTACTTGGCGGGCTCATGTCTTCGACTGCTTTGACCTTCTCTGGGTTGGCCTCGATGCCCCTGTGGGACATGAGAAAACCCTGGAGCTTGCCCGAGGGGACCCCAAACACGCACTTCTCTGGGTTGAGCCATAGGTCCACTTTGTTGAGGCTCGCAAAGGTTTCTTCCAGGTCTTGTATCAGGGTTTTTGCCTCCCGGGACTTCACCACAATGTCGTGGACGTAAGCTTCAGCGTTCCTCCCGAGCTGCCGGCCTAACGCGATGTGCATCAGCCGCTGAAAGGTTGCGCCTGCGTTGCGCCGCCCAAATGGCATGCACGTGTAGCAGTACACTCCACATGGGGTCAGGAAAGCCATTTTTTCCACGTCTTCTACCGCCATCTTGATCTGGTGATAGCCTGAGAAGGCATCTAGGAAGCACAATAGGTCACACTCTGCAGTAGAGTCGACTATCTGGTCAATGCGGGGGAGCCAAAATGGATCCTGTGGGCAGGCTTTGTTGAGGTTGGTGAAGTCGACACACATGCGTTCCTTTCCTCCCTTTTTCGGCACAACGACTGGATTAGCAAGCCAATCTGGGTAACGGACCTCGCGGATAACTCCTGCTGCTTCTAGCTTCCGGGTCTCCTGAACGATGAAAGCTTGTTTCTCAGTGGACCATCGCCTCGCCTTCTGCTTCACGGGGCGCACGTTGGGGCACACGTTAAGGTGATGCTCAATCACACCCCTCAGGACCCCTGCTAACTGATCAGGTTCCCATGCGAACACCTTCTTGTTCGCACGCAGGAACCTCACCAGGGCCTTCTCCTGCTCGGGCTCGAGGTTGGCTCCTATGGTGAAGGTAGCGTTAGTGGAACCGTCCTCGTCGACAGGTACCTGCTTGGTTTCCGCCTTGTCTTGGGTGAACAACTGCTTCTTTTTAGCCAGCGCAGCCCCCTTGGGCTCAAGGGCGTCGGTGCTGGTGGGCTGCACCACCGTGGCCGCCCTGAAGGCAAGCTTGAGCGCCTGCAGCGCATCCCTTGTGTCTCCTTACACGGTAAGGACGCCACTGCTTCCGGGTATCTTCATGAGGTTGTACGCTGGGTGAGTTGCTGCAATGAACCGGGCCAAGGCCGGATAGCCGAGGATGGCGTTGTAGGGGAGGCTGATGGGCGCGATGTCGAAGTCAATCAGCTCTGTGCGGAAGTTGTCATGGGTGCCGAAGGTCACCGAGAGGCGGGTCTGTCCCAAGGAGGCGGTGGAACCGACTCTGACACCCGAGAAAGGCCTGCTAGCCAGAAGCCGGTCTAGCGATACGTGGAGGAGGCTGAAGGCCAACACCGAGAGCACACTGAGGCCGGCACCGCCGTCGATGAGGGTCCTGGTGACGGCCACCTGGCAGATGGTGGGGGTGCACAGCATCGGGAGCACGCCCGAACTGATGGGGTTGATGGGGTGATCATCCGAGTCAAAGGTTAGATCGGCCTCAGGTGCCACCCAGCCCGGGGGGGCTTCTCGACGCTTGGAGGCGCTGCCGATCCGGCGGGTGAATGGCTTGACGTGGCGGCTCGAGGGTGGTGCCTGTGAGCTACCCAGGAGAGCTGCAACGACGGGCGGCACTGGTGCGGCATAACGGGCGAGGAAGAGATCGTGCAGCTCCTCCCAGGAGGTCCCAGAAGCCGTCGGCAGGTGGAGGAGCCATGCGCGCGGTCAACGGCGAGGACCATGGGGAACCAGTTGGCCATCACTCGGTCGTCTCCCCCAGCTTTGAGGACGGCCTCCTCATACGCCAGCAGGAAAACCAGCGGATCCGTCGTGCCATTGCAGCATGGTGGCATCTTAGGCTTGAATTTGTGCGGGCACTGCACCTATCACAAGGTGGGGGCCAAGGCTCGGAGCCCCCGGCCCTAGTGCCGGCATCGGTTGCCGGAGCGGGCGGTGCGTTGTCCACCATGGGGGCGAAACGCGATGTTGGTGGAGAGCGGGTCGTCGAGAGGGAGAACTCCGGCACACCCCTACCTGGCGCGCCAAATGTCGGATTCCGGGTTCCGGCAGACCCTTAAGGTTCGAACTCTAGGGTGCGCACGGAGATCTTTCCACTACCGACTCACGCTTCCATGGCTCGCAAGAAATCTAGGCTAGAAAGAAGAACACAGAGGACACGAGGTTTATACTGGTTCGGGCCACAGATGTGGTGTAATACCCTACTCCAGTGTGCGGTGTGGTGGATTGCCTCAAGGGCTGATGATGAACAATACAAGGGGAAGAACGGCCTCGCGAGAGGTGTTCTTGAGCTGGTGTGGTATGTTCTACTTGGTCCGGATCCCCTTCCCTCTATGGGGGCTAGTCCTACTTATAGAGGCCCTGGTCCTCTTCCCAAAATGTGAGCGGGAAGGGCGACAACAATTGGCCATTTTGAAGGGGAACATCTAGTACAAGTTATCCTGACCAAAGGTGGTCTTCGGCTGCCAAAAGCACTGGTGACGATGCTGTCTTGGGCTCCACGATGACCTCCGTCCTGCCGCTCTGCTAGTCTTGGTCTCGTTGCACCAGAATGGTAACCTTTGCCCGATGCCTTGGACTGTGCTTGTTACCTTTGCACCGAAGGGGAAACAAGGACACTGCACTGGCCGGTGCCCGCCTGGCGCCCAGCTGATCTCAATCGTCATGGCTTGCGTCACGGGCTCCTCGCGAGGTTCCCCTTCCTTGATCTCTCCGCCTCCTCGTGAGCCTGCCTGATGAGGCTGCTCCTGAGGAAGCTTCCTGTCGTCCGCCCCGCAGGGCTTGGCCCCTCGCCGGGGTCTTGAGTTTGAGCTGATGAAGCTAGGCCGCACTGGGCCCCCACTCGAGCCACACCGCAGGCCGCAGGCAGGCAAGTTTGGGGACCCCCATTCCCAGAACGCTGACAGCTGGCGAGCCATTCATCGTGGATGCTATGTTTAAAGTCCACTAGAGCTTCGGCATCTAGACAGTCGATGATCTGGTTCTTTTTGGTTAGGAACCTAGTCCAAAATTTCCTGGCTAACTCTCCAGGTTGTTGGACTATGTGGCTTAAGCCATCGGCATCTGGTGGCCGGACATATGTACCTTGGAAGTTGTCGAGGAAGGCTTCTTCCAAGTTCTCCCAGCTGCCGATAGAGTTTTTAGGCAGGATGTTTAACCAGTGCCGAGCTGGCCCTTTGAGCTTTAGTGGGAGATATTTGATAGCATGGAGGTCATCTCCGCGGGCCATGTGGATATGGAGAATAAAATCCTAGATCCATACCGCGGGGTCGGTTGTTCCATCGTATGATTCAATGTTAACAGGTTTGAACCCTTCAGGGAATTCATGATCGATTACTTCATCGGTGAAGCAAAGAGGGTGTGCGGCGCCTCTATATCTGGTCGCGTCGCGACGTAGCTCTGATGGAGTCCGTCTGCGGTTGTCGGCTCGGGTGTGACTAGGTTTGTCATGTCCGAATAGGTAGCCATCATCACGTGTCGAGGAACGTCCTCGCGATCCGTAAATCGATCGGGTATATCCTGCTCTACAATCCAGGGTCTGCCGGAGGTCGTGTGTATGACCCCAAACTGTTTTGTCTCTCTTTTTTTGTGGCGGCGGGGCGGGCTGCTGTTCGGCTTGAGTTGCTGCTCTATCCCGACCACAAGGTGGTCGGTCCGCCGCACTGTGCCGATCGCGTAGTGTTCGGTTGGCCGCATTACGCGAGGGAAGTATGGGCTCTGGCACCTCTTCGTCGAACTGAGGTAGCAATCTTTGTTTTGGGTAACTCTTGGCTGGACATCTGAGGCCGTATTCGTCGGCTGCCAGAACGTCATTCCACCTATCAACGAGCAGATGTTGGTCAGCTTGAAGCTGCTGCTGCTTCTTTTTCAGGCTCCTTGAAGTGGCTATTAGCTGGCGCTTGAAGCGCTCCTACTCTAGAGGTTCCTCAGGCACGATGAAATCCTTGGTGCCGAGGCTCGCCTCATCCTTGGAGAGCGGAAGATAATTACTGTCCTCTGAGTCCTCTGGCGTGGCCTGTTTGCCAGGGCTGACCTGCACATCTTCCCGTTCATCCTGTTCGGTAGCTGCGTCAACAGGGTCTTCGTTGTCGTCGGCACCTCCCAGGGTGTTATCTTCTCCTGTGCCGTTGTTGCTATCTTTACTACGGCGTGACTTAGAGCGGCACTGCTAACGCGGGCATTTTGATTGTATCTCAGTTGTTTTATCCTCAACTGGATCTTCCTTTTCATCGCCGCTGTTCTCCTTTGGTGCGTCCACCATGTATACATTGTACAAGGAAGTGGCCATCCAGCGTCCGGTGAACGGCGGGTCCTGGGCCTCTTCTTCTCCGGCATCGTCGTCCATACGGACGATGTCATCAGAGCTGTAATCGAGCATGTCGGTTAAGTCTTCGACAGTGGCTATAAAGTGGGTGGCGGGTGGGGAGTGAAATTCCCTGTCATCAGCTTCTAGTTTGAATCGGATATAATTCGGCTGTGAGTCTCCTCCAAGGAAAATTTCTTTAATGAGCTTAGCACATCACCCAAGGGTGAGTCTAGAAGATGTCTGCGGCGCTGAACTCGAAGATCGATAAACGATCAAGTTCGGCATCCGCGGACTCACATGGTTTGGGACATACACCCAGAGACGAGTCCGGGGTTCCGGTGACACAAATATTGTGTGAGTTTAAGTCCATGTGCCTCTCCAATGTCGGGGAATCTGTGGCCTCCATGGTGAGGTTGAACCTCCAGTCCTTAGGTGGCGCCGTATGCTCTGGATCTAAGGCCAGAGCAGTTGCAGAAGCTATCTCCCGAATGTGGTCCGATGACAGATTTAGGTCATGTTCATCGAGGTGACTAGGAGCGATCGCCGCGGTCTCGAATCCAGCGAAGATCAAATCTCCACGGATGTCTGCAACGTAGTTCAAGCTTGCAAATCTGACATGATGGCCAGGGGCGTAGCTATCAATCTGCTCCAGATAGCCAAACGGGTTGGCCCGCAGTGCGAAGCCGCTGAACACGAAAATCTGTCCGGGGAGGAAGGTTTCTCCTTGGACAGCGTCATTGTTGATGATTGAATAGGCCATTGAACCTTTTGAGGACGGCACAGTGGAACTCTCAATGAAAGCACCAATGTCGGTGTCAAAATCGGCGGATCTCGGGTAGGGGGTCCCAAACTGTGTGTCTAAGGTCGATGGTAACAGGAGACAGGGGAAACGATGTTTACCCAGGTTCGGGCCCTCTCTATGGAGGTAATACCCTACGTCCTACTTGATTGATATTGATGAATATGAGTATTACAAGAGTTGATCTACCTCGAGATAGTAATGGCTAAACCCTAGAGGTCTAGCCTGTATGGCTATGGTAATGAATATCCCTCTCCCCGGACTAAGCCCTTTGGTTTATATAAATACCAGGAGGATCTAGGGTTACATAAGGTCGGTTACAAAGAAAGGAATCTACATGTTTGGTCGCCAAGCTTGCCCTCCACGCCAAGGAGAGTCGCATCCGGACACGGGTGCAGTCTTCTGTCTTCGTATCAGCACAACCCATCAGTCCGGCCCATAGTTAACAGGTCGGATGCCCAAGGACCCCTTAGTCCAGGACTCCCTCAGTTGCCTCGCCCCTTGCCGGGATCACCTGCCCGGCAAGGGAGGCTTCTTCTCCTGACGATATCCTGATTCCTTGATTCGTTCTTGGTCCTCCTGATCTGCATGTTGGTCCTTCGAATCTCTTGGTTTCTTGTATTCTGACTTGGGCTGGTGCTTAAACCTCATTCTCGTGCCTGTGCACAGTCTGGGCAACAGACCCAGGGTTTGTTGCACTGACAGAAACCCCCGGGCCTGCCCCGAATGCACTGCCGAGCGACGTCAGGGTAGGGCCTAATAAGTGCATAGGCGAGGGTTGCGGACGAGGCTAGTCTCTTGAAGTCTTCTTTGCTTCTTCATTATTCTTCATTCCGGGCCGGTTTCCGGTTTCTCCGCGCGTCGTGTAAAGCCAATAGTGGTGGGGACGCTCCAGTTATAGCCCGTGAATGACTAACGTACGGGGTAGAATCGGCCAATTCACTCTTCCCACCATGCTCCTATCCTTGGACACATATGTTGCATGCATCACGCGGGGTAGGTAACGGAGGCACGTGGCGTGCGAGAGCATCATGGTGAGGGCCCAGTCATCTTGAATTGGTGGAGGAGGGCGGTGGTCGCCCATAGATGGAGCTCCCCCTCCTCGCCCTGCCTATAAAAGGGAGGGGCGGAGTCATTCACCTTCACCTTCCTCCTCTTCTTATTTTCTGCTTCCGTTGGCGATGTCGAAGGGAAGAGCCTGGGGCTAGCCCCCGGGCTCTTGGTTGGGGATAATGTCGCCGCATGCTGGTTGATGACCCACAAGTATAGGGGATCTATCGTAGTCCTTTCGACAAGTAAGAGTGTCGAACCCAACGAGGAGCAGAAGGAAATGATAGGTGGTTTCCAGCAAGGTATTCTCTGCAAGTACTAAAATAAGTGGTAACAGATTGTTTTGTGATAGGATAATTGGTAACGAGCAACAGGTAACAAAAGTAAATAAAGTGCAGCAAGGTGGCCTAATCCTTTTGTAGCAAAGGAGAAGCCTGGACAAACTCTTATATGATGTAAAGCGCTCCCGAGGACACATGGGAATATTGTCAAGCTAGTTTTCATCACGTTCATATGATTCGCGTTCGGTACTTTGATAATTTGGTATGCGGGTGGACCGGTGCTTGGGTGCTACCCTTACTTGGACAAGCATCCCACTTATGATTAACCTCTATTGCAAGCATCCGCAACTACAACAAAAGTATTAAGTTAAACCTAACCATGGCATGAAACATATGGATCCAAATCAGCCCCTTACGAAGCAACGCATAAACTAGGGTTTAAGCTTTTGTCACTCTAGCAACCCATCATCTACATATTACTCCCCTATGCCTTCCTCTAGGCCCAAACAATGGTGAAGTGTCATGTAGTCGACGTTCACATAACACCACTAGAGGAGAGACAGCATACATCTCATCAAAATATCGAACGAATACCAAATTCACATGACTACTAATAGCAAGACTTCTCCCATGTCCTCAGGAATAAAAGTAACTACTCACAAAGCATAAACATGTTCATAATCAGAGGGGTATTAATATGCATATAGGATCTGAACATATGATCTTCCACCAATTGAACCAACTAGCATCAACTACAAGGAGTAATTAACAATGCTAGCAACCTACTAGCACCAATCCCGGACTTGGAGACAAGAATTGGATACAAGAGATGAACTAGGGTTTTGAGATGAGATGGTGCTGATGAAGATGTTGATGGAGATTTCCCTCTCCCGATTAGAGGAGCGTTGGTGATGACGGTGGCGATGATTTCCCCTTCGGGAGGGAAGTTTCCCCGGCAGAACAGCTCCGCAGAGCCCTAGATTGGTTCTGCCAAGGTTCCGCCTTGTGGCGGAGGAGTTTCGTTCGAGAAGATGGCTTATGATTTTTTTCCCAACGAAAGACTCCATATAGTAGAAGATGGCCACCGAAGGGCCACCAGGGGGCCCACGAGGTAGGGGGCGCCCCCCACCCTCGTGGGCAGGGTGTGGCCCCCCTGGTGAAGTTCTTGCTCTCAGTATTTTTTATATATTTGGAAAACATCTTCCGTGAAGTTTCAGGACTTTTGGAGTTGTGCAGAATAGGTCTCTAATATTTGCTCCTTTTCCAGCCCAGAATCATAGCTCACAGCATTCTCCCTCTTTATGTAGACCTTGTAAAATAAGAGAGAATAGGCATAAGTATTGTGACACAATGTGTAATAACAGCCCATAATGCAATAAATATCGATATAAAAGCATGATGCAAAATGGACGTATCAACTCCCCCAAGCTTAGACCTCGCTTGTCCTCAAGTGAAAAGCCGAAATCAAAAAATATGTCCACATGTTTAGAGATAGAGGTGTCGATAAAAATAAAATACGGACATGAGGGCATCATGATCATTCTTAGAACATCAACTCATATAATTCTTTGTTATATAATCTCTAATGCTAGAGTAATAATTCAATCACAATATCAAGTATGAATCGTAAACTTCATTGAAAACTAACAAACTACAATCTTAGTCATTGAAGCAATTGCAATTTATCATAACATAGGAAAGAGTCAATGTATAAGAGCTTTTTAGAAAGTCCACATACTCAACTATCATATAATCTTTCACAATTGCTGACACTCATGCAATACTTATGGATATGGAGTTTTAATCGGACATAGAGAAAGATAGGGGCTTATAGTTTTGCCTCCCAACGTTTTACCTCAAGGGTAATGTCAACAGTAATAGTTCATGAAAACTCACATCCAATTAGCCATATATACCAGGATCATTCCAACATACTGTGCTTGCCAAAGGATAAAATGTAAAAAGGAAGGGTGAAGATCACCATGACTCTTATGCAATGTAGGAGATAAAAGTAAAAGATAGGCCCTTCGCAGAGGGAAGCAGAGGTTGTCATGCGCTTTTATGGTTGGATGCACAAAATCTTAATGTGAAAGAACGTCACTTTATATTGCCACTTGTGATATGGACCTTTATTATGCAGTCTGTCGCTTTTATTACTTCCATATCACACGATCGTATAAAGCTTATTTACTCTACACCAATCAATCATACATATTTAGAGAGCAATTTTTTTATTGCTTGCATCGATGACAACTTACTTGATGGATCTTACTCAATCCATAGGTAGATACGGTGGACTCTTATGGCAAGACTGGTCTAAGGGTATTTGGATGCACAAGTAGTATCTCTACTTGGTGCAATGAATTTGGCTAGCATGAGGGGGAAAGGCAAGCTCATCATGTTGGAAGATCCAAGACAATAGAATTCATCTCAGATTTAAGAAAACATAACCCATTACGTTATCTTCCTTGTACAATGTCAACTCTTTAGCATGTCATATTTTAATGAGTGCTCACAATCATAAACGATGTCCAAGATAGTATATCTATATGTGAAGACCTCTCTTTCTTTATTACTTCCTATTAATTGCAACGATGACCAAAACTGTGTTTGTCAACCCTCAACAACTTTTATTCATCATACTCTTTCTATGTGAGCTCATTACTCTCCATAAAACTCACATGATCTCTTTGTTTCTTTTTATTTCTTTCTCTTTTCTTTTATTCACTTAGAATCATGGCAAAATAATCAAGCCCTTGACTCAACACTAATCTTTATTATATAGCTCACAGACTCGATTACATAGGCGGATAATAAAGCAAAACTCACGACTAAATCATACTAAGAACGTTTATTCTACTAGATCAAGATATTACCAAAAGGATCGAACTAAGAAAAACGGTAAAGATAAAAGTGATGGTGATACGATACCGGGGCACTCCCCCAAGCTTGGCAGTTGCCAAGTGGAGTGCCCATACCAGGTACTCAATTCTTCTTTGTTGGTGGAGACGGTGGTGATTTTGTTGATGGTGTAGGCTTCTTCCTTAATTTGCGCTTGAGGACAGAATTTTGGTCCCTTAGGTCTTCGATCTCTTGCTCCAAGCTCAGCATCTTTTTGCATAGTTCCTGCTTGTTCTCCTGCAAGAGGCGAAAAGGGATAAACTCGATCTTAGGTTTCTTTACCCTATCCGGGAGGCTTGAGTTCTTGAACTCCACATGCATGTCCCCAGGTTGAGGTAGTGGGACTTCATCTTCATCTGAGCTCGTCTCCTCCTTTCCCTTGGGTTCATAGTTTTCTTCTTCTTCCGTAGTCCAACCACAATGCTCCACATCCCAATAGACCTTAGGATCTACAAGGTAATCAGCCACATAGCTTTCTCCTTCCGAATCCTACAACGATACGTTGTTCTGTCTGTAGCAGGACATCTCAAAACAAAGGCAAGAGATTTTTGCATGATACGGGAGTCAAAACCTCCGGGAGGTTATATAATGAATTTTTACCGACCAAAATACGTGTCGTGTACGAAAACGGAGTCTGGAGAGCACACGAGGTGCCCACGAGGTAGGGGGGCGCGCCCAGTAGGGTAGGGCACGCCCTCCACCCTCGTGGAACCCTCGTGTCCTTCCCGGACTGCTACTTATCTTTCTATTTTTCCAAATATTCCAAAATGGAGAAATATTGCCTCAAAAACTGTTTTGGAGTCGGTTTACTTACCGTACCACATACCTATTCCTTTTCGGAGTCTGAAACATTCCGGAAAGTGTCCCTTATGTATTCCTCCGAGGTTACGGTTTCAATAATATTGGTTTCAACATTTATGGGATTACCTGAGATATAATGTTTGATTCTTTGATCGTTCACCACCTTCGGATTTGTGCCTTCGAAGTTGTTGATTTTTATGGCACCGGAACGGTAGACCTCCTCGATAACGTAAGGACCTTCCCATTTAGAGAGAAGTTTTCCTGCAAAAAATCTTAAATGAGAGCTCTATAGCAATACATAATCACCTACATTAAACTCACGCTTTGGTATCCTTTTGTCATGCCATCTTTTAACTTTTTCTTTAAACAACTTGGCCTTTTCGTAGGCTTGGGTTCTCCATTCATCAAGTGAGCTAATATCAAATAACCTCTTCTCACCGGCAAGTTTAAAATCATAATTAATTTCTTTAATAGCCCAATAAGCCTTATGTTCTAGTTCGAGAGTGACATGCTTTTCCATAGACCATTTTATACGAAGACATACCCATAGGATTTTTATATGCAGTTCTATAGGCCCATAATGCATCATCTAGTTTCTTGGACCAATTATTTCTAGACCTATTAACAGTCTTTTGCAAAATTAATTTGAGTTCTCTATTACTCAATTCTACTTGACCACTAGACTGAGGGTGATAAGGAGATGCAATTCTATGATTAACATCATATTTAGCAAGCATTTTACGGAAAGCACCATGAATAAAATGTGAACCACCATCAGTCATTAAATATCTAGGGACTCCAAATCTTGGAAAAATAACTTCTTGAAGCATTTTAATAGAAGTGTTATGATTAGCACTACTAGTTGGAATAGCTTCTACCCACTTAGTAACGTAATCAACAACAACTAAAATATGTGTATATCCATTAGAGGAAGGAAAGGGTCCCATATACTCAAAGCCCCAAACATCAAATGGTTCAATAACAAGTGAATAATGCCGGTGTTCTGGGAACCGGGGTCCCCAGACTTGCCTGCCTGCGGCCTGCGGCGTGGCTCGAGTGGGGGCCCAGCGCGGCCCATCTTCATCAACGGAAGCTCAAGACCCTCGCGAGGGGCCAAGCCTCGCGGGGCGGACGACGGGAAGCTTCCTCAGAGGGAGCCTCATCAGGCAGGCTCGCGGGGAGGCGGAGAGATCAAGGCAGGGGTACCTCGCGAGGATCCCATGACGCAAGCCATGACGATCGAGACCAGGCGGGCGCCGGCCTACGCAGTGTCCTTGTTTCCCCTTTGGTGCAAAGGGGGCAAGCACAGGCCAAGGTATCAGGCAAAGGTTGCCATTCCGGTGCAACAAGACCAAGACCAGCAGAGCGGCCGGACGGAGGTCACCGTGGAGCCCAAGACGGCGTCATCACCAGTGCTTTTGGCAGCCGAAGACCACCTTTGGTCAGGGTAACTTGTACTAGATGTTCCCCTTCAAAATGCCAATTGTTGGCACCCTTCCCACTCAACTATTAGGGGAGAGGCCCAGGGCCTCTATAAATAGAGCTAGCCTCCACAAAGGAAGGGGGGACACCGAGGGTAAGAAAGAGAGACGGGTAGACAGACGTCGAGAGATCTGGTAGAACCCTAGCAGAGAGAGAGAGAAACCTAGTAGAGACTAAGTAGAACACACCGCATCAGCTCAAGAACACCTCTCGCGAGGCTGTTCTTCCCTTGTACTATTCATCATCAGCCCCTGAGGCAATCCACCACACCACACACTGGAGTAGGGTATTACACCACAAAGTTGGCCCGAACCGGTATAAACCTCGTGTCTCTTGTGTTGTTCATCATTTTCATCTTAGTTCGCACGAGAGGATCGGACATAGATAGGTAGAGGAGAGACCTCCGCGCGCACCCCAGTGTTCGAACCTCAAGGGTCTGCTGGAACCCGAAATCCGACATTTGGCGTGCCAGGTAGGGGTGCGCCTGAGTCCTCCCTCCTGATGACCCGCTCTCCCTCGACATCGCATCCCGCCTTCATGGCGGACAACACGCCGCCCGCTCCAGCAACGGATGCCGACACTAGGGCCAGGGGGCTCCGGGCCGTGGCCCCCGCCTTGTGACAGGTGCAGTGGTCGCACAAGTTCAGGCCCGAGATGCCGCCGCGCTACGACGGCGCGATGGACCCGATGATTTTCCTGCTGGCGTACGAGGAGGCCATCCTCGGAGCCGGGGGCGACGATCAGGTGATGGCCAACTGGTTACCGATGGCCCTCACCGGCATCCCGCGCGCGTGGCTCCTCCACCTGCCGACGGCCTCTGTCACCTCTTCCTCGCCCGTTTCACCGCACCAGCACCGCCCGTCGTTGCAGCTCTCCTGGGTGGCTCCCAGGCACCACCCTCGAGCCATCACGTCAAGCCATTCACCCGCCGGATCAGCACCGCCTCCAAGCGCCGAGAAGCCCCCCCCCCCCGGGCTAGGTGGCACCCGAGGCCGATCTAACCTTCGACTCGATGGACCACCCCTTCAACCCCATTTGTTCGGGCGCGCTCCCGATGTTGTGCACCCCCACCATCTACCAAGTGGCCGTCACCAGGACCCTCATCGACGGTGGTGCCGGCCTCAACGTTCTCTCGATGGAGGCCTTCAGCCTCCTCCACGTGTCACTGGAGCGGCTCCGACCCAGCAGGCCTTTCTCAGGCGTCGGAGCCGGTTCCACCACCTCCTTGGGGCAGATCCGCCTCCCAGTGACCTTCGGCACCTACGACAACTTTCGCACGGAGCTGGTCGACTTCGACATCGCCCCCATCGGCCTCCCCTACAACGCCATCCTCGGCTATCCGGCCCTGGCTCAGTTCATGGCAGCAACTCACCCAGCATACAACCTCATGAAGATGCCTGGGAGCAGCGGCGTCCTCATCGTGTCAGGAGACACAAGGGATGCACTGCAGGCACTCCAGCTTGTTTTCAGGGCGGCCGCGGTGGCGCAGCCCACTGGCACCGACGCCCTTGAGCCCAAGGGGGCTGCGCCAGCTAAAAAGAAGCAGTTGTTCACCCAAGACAAGGCAGAAACCAAGCAGGTACCTGTCGACGAGGACGGGTCCGCTAGCGCCACCTTCACCATAGGGGCCAACCTCGAGCCTGAGCAAGAGAAAGCCCTGATCGGTTTACTGCGTGCGAACAAGAAGGTGTTTGCGTGGGAACCTGATCAGTTAGCAGGGGTCCCAAGGGAAGTGATTGAGAATGACCTCAACGTGTGCCCCAATGTTCGCCCCGTGAAGCAGAACGCAAGGCAGCAATCTACTAAGAAACAAGCTTTCATCGTTCAAGAGACCCGAAAGCTAGAGGCGGCAGGAGTTAGCCGCGAGGTCCGCTACCCTGATTGGCTGGCTAATCCGGTCGTTGTGCCGAAAAAGGGAGGAAAGGAGCGCATGTGTGTCGACTTCACCAACCTCAACAAGGCCTGCCCACAAGATCCATTTCCGCTCCCCCGCATTGACCAGATAGTCGACTCCACCGCAGAGTGTGACCTATTGTGCTTCCTAGATGCCTTCTTGGGCTATCACCAGATCAAGATGGCGGTAGAAGATGTGGAGAAGACGGCCTTCCTGACCCCGTGTGGAGTGTACTGCTATACGTGTATGTCGTTTGGGTTGCACAACGCAGGCGCGACCTTTCAGCGGCTGATGCACATCGCCTTAGGCCGGCAGCTCGGGAGGAACACAGAAGCTTACGTCGATGACATTGTGGTGAAGTCTCGTGAGGCAAGGACCCTGGTACAGGACCTGGAAGAAACCTTCGCGAGCCTCAACGAAGTGGACCTACGGCTCAACTCGGAGAAGTGCGTGTTTGGAGTCCCCTCAGGCAAGCTCCTGGGATTCCTCGTATCCCATAGGGGCATCGAGGCCAACCCGGAGAAGGTCAAGGTAGTCGAAGACATGAGCCGGCCAAGGACCCTCAGAGAAATGCAGAAGCTCACCGGGCGTGTAACTGCACTGGGGCGTTTCATCTCCCAGCTGGGGGAACGAGCGCTGCCCTTCTTCAAGCTGATGAAGAAAAAGGGCCCCTTCGAATGGACTGAAGAGGCCGACAAGGCATTCCAAGACCTCAAGACATACCTTACCAGTCCACCAGTGATGGTAGCTCCGCGTCCTCGGGAGCCCCTGGTGCTCTACCTTGCGACCACCCCCTACTCCGCTAGCGCAGCCCTGGTAGCGGCCAAGGAGGAGCGCTGTGCCAAGGCCGCATCAACCGTCCGAACTGAAGCGAAGCAGAGCCAGGAGGGCCTCGCGAAGGCTGCAATCGCAGCCGAAAAGGAACAGCCATGGCAGGAGAACACACCCGGAGCAAGAGAGGCCCCTTCAGGCGACCAAGCACTGGGAGCTTCGTCGTCTCAAGAAACGCCTCGACCTCTGGAGGACGCAAGAGTGCCAGCACCCTCAACCTCGTCGAGCACCCCGTGTATTTCGTCAGCACGGTGCTACGGGACGCGAGGGTGCGGTACCCCATGCCTCAAAAGCTCCTCCTCGCGCTATTGGTGGCCTCACGCAAGCTGCGCACTACTTCCAAGGCCACCCCATCAAGGTCATCTCAGCATACCCCTTGGAGAGGGTACTCAGAAGCCCCAACTCAGCTGGAAGGGTTGCTGAATGGAACATCGATCTACAGGCATTTTAGCTAGAATTCTGTACGACCAGAGTCATCAAGGGAGCCGCGCTAGGAGATTTCGTGGCAGAATGGGCAGAAGCGCCGGGTCTCGAGGCAGGCGAAGACCGATCACTTTCCCCGGGAAGTGAAGCATCGGATGGCTAGGTCATGTACTTTGATGGGGCGTTCTCCCGACACGGTGTGGGAGCTGGCGCAGTGCTCGTATCCCCTACCCAGGACAAACTCTACTATGTCGTGCAACTTTGCTTCCAGCACGGTGAAAAGGTCTCCAACAACATAGCGAAGTACAAAGGCCTAATAGCAGGCTTGAAGGCCGCATCTGCCTTAGGGGTGAAGCGCCTCATCATCAAGGGCGATTCGCAGCTCCTCGTCAACTTCTCCAACAAGATATACGAGCCAAAGTACGAGCACATGCAGGCCTACCTCGCTAAGGTCCGCAAGATGGAGAAACAGTTATGGGGACTGGAGTTGCAGCATGTGCCTCGCGGCACCAATCAGGAGGCTGACGACATTGCCAAGAGGGCATCTAGGCGGCTGCCTCAGGAGCCCGACGTCTTTGAGGAGAGGCTCTTCAAATCCTCGGCGGTGCTGTCGCTGTCTAGCACGGCACAACCAAGGGAGGAGCTCCCTCAGCCGCCTACATCAGGAGCCCCGGTCTGCGGCCCAGCCTCGGGGGCACGCCTGCTCCTGGTGTTAGAGCCTCAGGAAGGGTGTTGGATCCCGGAGCTCAAGAACTACCTGACGCAAGGGACTCTGCCGGAGAATGAGGAGGAGGCGGAGCATGTGGCGCGGCAGGCCATGGCTTATTGCATCAGGGATGGAGAGCTCTACAGGAAGCGACCGAATGACGTATCCTTACATTGCATCTCCCAAGAGCAAGGGAAGGAGCTACTGGCAGACATACACAGCGAAGACTGCGGGCACCACTCGTTGTCATGGACCCTCGTCGGCAAGGCATTCCGTAGTGGATTCTATTGGCCCACAGCACTCAACGACGTCGTTGAGCTTGTGAAGGCTTGCGAGGCCTGCCAGTTTCACGCTAAGCAGATCCATCAGCCTGCGGTGGGTCTACAGACTATACCCCTCTCATGGCCATTCGCAGTTTGGGGGCTCAACATTCTGGGCCCGTTTCCTCGGACGCCAGGAGGCTATCGCTACCTCTACGTCGTCGTGGGCAAATTCACCAAGTCGGCTGAGGTGGAAGCCGTCCGCACAATCCCGGCAGGCTCAGCGGTCAAATTCATCAAGGGCCTCGTGAGCCGATTTGGGGTGCCCAACCGCATCATCACCGATAACAGTTCGCAATTCACCAGTAATCTCTTCAAAACATACTATGCTAACCTTGGAACGCAGATATGCTACGCTTCGGTAGCACACCCCCGGAGCAACAGCCAGGCCGAGCGGGCCAACGCGGAGGTCCTGAGGGGCCTCAAAGCCAGGACCTTCAAGAAGAAGCTGTAAGTCTGTGGCAGGGGCTTGTACGACGAGCTCCAGTCCGTGTTGTGGTCAATCCACACGACAGCGACCAAGCCGACTGGCGAGACCTCGTTCTTCCTCATCTATGGAGCAGAGGCTATTCTCCCTCATGAGGTCCGGTGTCGCTCCACGCGGGTCCTGGCATTCGACGAGGCTCAGCAGGGGGAGGAACGCTGTCGGGAAGCCGCACTGCGAGCGGCAAGGTACCAACAGGTGCTACGACGATACCACTGCCGCAACATCCGCCCCAGGACCCTTGAGGTAGGGGATCTCGTGCTCAGACGGGTTCTCTCCAAGGAGGGGCTGCACAAGCTCTCTCCCATGTGGGAGGGCCCGTTCAAGGTTTTTCATGTTTCTAGGCCTGGCTCCGCGCGCTTGGAGACTCCGGAGGGAGTACCCATCCAGAACGCATGGAACATTCAACATCTCCGGAGGTTCTACCCCTGAGCGAGGCCTAGCTCCAAGGAAAGGCCTGGTGCCTGTGAAGAAGGCGAATACCTGTGAAGCTGTGTTTTGGAAAAGGCCCGGTGCCTATGAAGAAGGCGAATGCCTGTGAAGCTGCGTTTTGGGAAAGGCCCGGTGCCTGTGAAGAAGGTGAATGCCTGTGAAGCTGCGTTTTGGAAAAGGCCCGGTGCCTGTGAAGAAGGCGAATGCCTGTGAAGCTGCATTTTGGAAAAGGCCCGGTGCCTATGAAGAAGGCAAATGCCTATGAAGCTGCCATGTTTCGAGAAAGGCCCGGTGCCTGTGAAGAAGGCCAATGCCCGAGAAGCTCGCTTCCCATGACACTCTCACGTAATAATGAGTGGGGCTGTACATGCCCCCGAGTCTCCGGAGTGCCACCCTTGGGCCTCGGGGGCTCCCGCCCACGCCCAGTGGCAGCACTTAGCTCCGCGCTGGTGAGAAGACGTCGAAGACTAGAATAGGTGCCGGACGCGGCTTTTTCATTTGCTTTCTGCAGTTGGCGTGTTTATTCCCGTTTGAAGTCTTATTGGAGTTGTTAGCGTTCCTGGCTTGTGACTCTTTGTCTTTCTCGCTCACTTGCCTCGTTTTCTCTTGCACAAGTCTCGCGAGGGATGTTCGCGGGCGCCCTCGCGAGCGCCTTCCGCCCCAATCATCTGGAGCTTTCCTGTCCGAGTCCTCTGCGAGAGCACCCCTCCCAGTCCATGCCTCACGGGCATCACGACACAAACGCAGGACCTAGGCTGATCGCCCCTGCTGCCGGTACCAAAGGTTACCCCTCTAACTAATCCTTGCAGGGCATGAAGCGCACGGCGAGGCCTCAGCCTCCGGAGGCGAGTGCCGCGTCAAGCTCCACCAAGCTCAAATGACTCCCGCACATGGACACGCAACACGAAAACATAGCGCAGAGATGGCAAAAGCAGCGCGTCACTTGACATCAACAGTTCTAACACGCCCCCACGGGGCCCCGTACTACCTTCTTCTTATGCAGGAAAGGAAGGAAACAAAATGGACGCGGCCTATCCAACACCAACCTACAGCAAAGGCTCAAGCCGCTCCTGGGGGTCAGGCGGACGCCTCCTCATGCTTCACCAGGGCGCGGCGGCGGGTGGACCCGCTGCCTTCACCTAGGCGGGCGCGACAGCGTGGGGGCTGGTCGCGGCTACCGCTGGAGGAGCTGCTGCCTGAGGGAGAGTTGCCAAAACTTGGCAAACCCCGAGCACCGCCGCCTGTACGCCAGTCGCCATCTTCATCCTGGTCGGTGCCGGGGCTGGGCTGGCGGCCGCGGTCGTCATCTTCAGGGCAGCACCCGGCACGACGACCATCTTCGCCAAACACCCTCATGTAGAGGGTGGTGTCGCCATCGAACTTGAAGTACAGGGTACACCACCGGCCCAAGACGCGCGCGCGGGCAAATGTTTGCCAGCCATGCGTCAGGGCCTCGTTCCCAGAGATGGAGACCTCCAGCGAAGCCCAGGAGGCCTTGCTGCAGCAGCCGTCTGCCTGGAGCGAGAAGCCGCACCGAGCGCTGGCCGGCAGTTCATCTACGAAGAAACGTGGGAGCTGGAGCCGGGTGCTGGATGGGTCCACCGACCACACGACGAACTCCGGCAGCACCTCCGCAGAGCGGAAGCGTGGTCTAGGGGGGCGCACACCAACGGTCTGCCCCCCGTCGGCAACCGGGCGCTCACCACCACGCAGGGAACCGTCTCCATGACCGCGGGAGGCTACCACGGGGACCGTGGTGTACTTGCGAGGGCAGCCTCGGCCGCGCTTGGTCGGGGGAGGGTCTGGCCCTGCCCGGGCGGCCTTTCCTTTCTCCGCGGCCGAGAATCTCTTTGGGGCCATGGGGACGACGATTGGCCAAGAAGAAGAAAAGGAGCAGCAAGAAGGGATGGACTGAAGGGGGCTCGCCTAGCCCTGTACTTATAGCCGGAGGAGGCCAAGCGCCGAGCACCACGATCGCAGGTAATCATGACCGGTTTCTCTGCATGTAGGGACTTGCCAAGTCGTGAGGTCGCCGAGGCGTCGTGGGAAGCGCATATGCCCACGTCTAGTCAACCGCCACACGACGCCCAAGGCCGCAGGCTATAAGGGCCTGCGGCGCTTCGCGCTTGCCCCTTCGCTTCCCTGCCAGGCCAAGCCCGGGCGTGCCTTGGGCCCAGGGGCTACTGTCGGTGTTCTGGGAATGGGGGACACCACAAAGGAAGGGGGGACACCGAAGGGAAGAAAGAGAGACGGGTAGACAGACATCAATAGATCTGGTAGAACCCTAGCAGAGAGAGAGAAACCCAGTAGAGACTAAGTAGAACACACTGCATCAGCTCAAGAACACCTCTCGCGAGGCTCTTCTTCCCTTGTACTATTCATCATCAGGCCTGAGGCAATCCACCACACCACACACTGGAGTAGAGTATTACACCACAACGGTGGCCCGAACCAGTATAAACATCGTGTCTCTTGTGTTGTTCATCATTTTCATCTTAGTTCGCACGAGAGGATCGGACGTAGATCGGTAGGGGAGAGACCTCCTCGCGCACCCCAGTGTTCGAACCTCAAGGGTCTGCCGGAACCCAAAATCCGACAAATAATTCATAGGCATTTCTTGACGTCTACTAATATTACCAATTCTTTGACATTCATCACAAGATAAGACAAGCATACGGGCATCCTTGAAGAGAGTAGGCCAATAAAAACCAGATTAAGTACCTTTTGTGCAGTTCTATATCCAGCATGGTGTCCTCCATAAGCTTCAGAGTGACACTTGCGTAGGATCTGTTCATGTTCATGCTCATGTACACAACGTCTAATAACACCATCTACTCCTTCTTTATAAAGATGTGGGTCATCCCAAAAGTAAAGCCTCAAATCATAGAAGAACTTTTTCTTTTGCTGGCATGTGAAACTAGGTGGTATAAACTTAGCAACAATGTAATTAGCATAATCAGCATACCATGGAGCAGTATGAGAAGAAATTATGATATTAATTGCTCATCAGGAAAGCTATCATCAATAGGTAGTGGGTCATCAAGCACATTTTCTAACCTAGACAAGTTGTCTGCAACGGGGTTCTTAGCTCCTTTTCTATCAACAACATGCAAATCAAATTCTTGTAGCAAGAGAACCCATCTAATAAGTCTAGGTTTAGCATCTTTCTTTTCCATAAGATATTTAATAGCAGCATGATCAGTGTGAATAGTTACTTTAGAATCAATAATATAAGGTCTAAACTTATCACAAGCAAATACAACTGCTAAGAATTCTTTTTCAGTAGTAGCATAATTTCTTTGAGCATTGTCTAGAGTTTTACTAGCATATTGAATAACATTTAGTTTCTTATCAACTCTTTGTCCTAGAACAGCACCTACATCATAATCACTAGCATTACACATAATTTCAAAGGGTAAGTTCCAATCAGGTGGCTGAACAATAGGTGCAGAAATCAATGCTTTCTTAAGTATTTCAAATGCTTCTACACAATCATCATCAAAGACAATGGTATATCTTTTTGTAATAAATTAGTCAAAGGCCGAGAAATTTTTGAGAAGTCCTTAATGAACCTCCTATAAAAACTGGCATGACCAAGGAAACTTCTTATACCTTTGATGTCCTTGGGACATGGCATCTTTTCAATAGCATCAACCTTGGCCTTATCAACTTCGATACCTCTTTCAGAAACTTTATGCCCCAAGACAATACCTTAATTAACCATAAAGTGGCACTTTTCCCAATTCAAGACAAGATTAGTTTCTTCATATCTCTACAAAACTCGATCAAGGTTGCTTAAGAAATCATCAAAAGAAGATCCATAGACGGAAAAGTCGTCCATGAAAACCTCACAAATCTTTTCACAAAAGTCAGAGAATATAGCCATCATGCATCTTTGAAAGGTAGCAGGTGCATTACATAAACCAAAAGGCATACATCTATAAGCAAAAGTACCAAAAGGGCATGTAAAAGTAGTCTTTGATTGATCTTTGGCTGACACAGGTATTTGAGAGAAACCAGAATAACCATCTAGAAAGCAAAATTGTGTATGTTTGGATAATCTTTCTAGCATTTGATCAATAAAATGTAAGGGGTAATGATCTTTTTTAGTAGCCTTATTTAATTTGCGGAAATCAATTACCACCCTATAACCTGTAATAATTCTTTGAGGAATCAATTCATCTTTATCATTAGGAACAACAGTAATACCTCCCTTCTTAGGGACACAATGGACAGGGCTTACCCACTGACTATCAGCAACGGGATAAATTATACCTGCCTCAAGGAGCTTTAGTATCTCCTTTCTTACCACTTCTTCCATTTTAGGATTCAGCCGGCGTTGATGATCACGAACTGGTTTAGCATCCACTTCCAAATTAATTTTATGTTGACATAGAGTGGGACTAATGCCCTTAAGATCATCAAGAGTATACCCAATAGCGGCATGGTGCTTCTCCAGAGTTTTCAATAATCCCTCTTCTTCATGCTCTCAAAGGTTAGCACGAATAATAATAGGATATATCTTTTTCTCATCAAGGTAAGCATATTTAACAGTATCAGGTAGCGGTTTACGCTCAAACACGGGATCACCCTTGGGTGGAGGAGGATCCCCTAGGATTTCAACAGGTAAATTGTTTTACAGAATAGGTTCCTGTTTAAAGAATACTTCATCTAATTCCCTTCTTTCATTCATAAACATATCATTTTCATGGTCTAGGAAATATTGTTCTAAAGGATCACTAGGAGGTATGGCAATAGAAGCGAGACCAATAATTTCATCCTTACTAGGTAATTCTTCTTCACGGTGTTGTCTACTAAATTTAGAGAAATTAAATTCATGAGTCATATCATCTAAACCGACAGTAACAACATCTCTTTTGTAATATATGGTAGCATTAACAGTATTTAAGAATGGTCTACCATATATAATGGGACAAAAGCTATCTTGTGGGGAACCAAGAACAGGAAAATCAGCAGGATATTTAGTTTTCCCACACAAAACTTCAACATCTCTAACAATTCCCATTGGTGAAATAGTATCTCTATTGGCAAGTTTAATTGTGACATCAATATCTTCTATTTCAGCAGGTGCAATCTCATGCATAATTTCTCCGTATAAGGAATAAGGTATTGCACTAGCACTAGCACCCATATCGCATAAGCCATGATAACAATGATCTCCTATTTTAACAGAAATAACAAGCATGCCTACCACAGGTCTAGGTTTATCTTTATCACGGGGTTTTGCAATTCTAGCAGTTTCATCATAGAAATAAATAACATGCCCATCTATATTATCAGACAAGAGATCTTTAACAATACCAATATTAGGTTCAACTTTAACTTGCTCAGGAGGTGTATATGTTTTAATATTGCTTTTACGAACTACAGTTGAAGCTTTAGCATGATCCTTTATCCTAACAGGGAAAGGTGGTTTCTCAACATAAGAAGTAGGAACGATAGGATCATTATAAGTGATAGTCTTTTCTTCAACTTTAATACGTGCAGCTACTTTTACTTCTATGGGAGGATGATATTTAAACCACTTCTCCTTGGGGAGATCAACATAAGTAGCAAAAGATTCACAGAAAGAAGCTACTATCACAGAGTCAAGTCCATATTTAGTGCTAAATTTACGGAAAACATCGGCATCCATAAAATATTTAACACAATCAAAACTAGGTGTCATACCTAAATCCTTACCATTGTCGAGGTCCCAATCTTCAGAGTTGCGTTTAATTCTTTCCAATAAATCCCATTTGAATTCAATAGTCTTCATCATAAAAGAGCCAGCACAAGAAGTATCAAGCATGCTGTGATTGTTACCAGAAAGCCGATCATAAATTTTTTGAATAATCATTTCTCTTGAGAGCTCATGATTGGGGCATGAATATAACATTGATTTAAGCCTCCCCCAAGCTTGAGCGATGCTTTCTCCTTCGTGAGGCCAAAAATTATATATGTAATTGCGATCACGATGAACAAGGTGCATAGGATAAAACTTCTGATGAAATTCCAATTTCAATCTTTTGTAATTCCAAGACCTCATATCATCACATAGCCTATACCATGTCGATGCATCTCCCCTCAAAGATAAAGGGAAGACCTTCTTCTTAACAGCATCTCCGAGTACACCTGCAAGCTTAAATAATCCCCAAACTTCATCCACATATATCAGATGTTCATCAGGATGTTTTGGTTCATCTCCTAAAAAAGGATTAGCTAGCAGTTTTTCTATCATACCCGCAGGAACTTCAAAGCAAGCATTTTCATTTTCATTTTAATTTTCAGTAGGTTAAGTAGGTTGAGGAGCAACTCTTTGCTCTACTGGTCGGGGTGAAGATACCCCGAACAAGCCCCTCAGAGGATTACTTTCCATGGTGACAAGTGACAGTAAATTTCAGCACACTATATAAATTTTTCCTTACAAAATTCCACCTACCAAAGGCGCTTCACTCCCGGCAACGGCGCCAGAAAAGAGTCTTGATGAACCACAAGTATAGGGGATCTATCGTAGTCCTTTCGATAAGTAAGAGTGTCGAACCCAACGAGGAGCAGAAGTAAATGATAAGCGGTTTCCAGCAAGGTATTCTCTGCAAGTACTGAAATAAGTGGTAACAGATAGTTTTGTGATAGGATAATTGGTAACGAGCAACAAGTAACAAAAGTAAATAAAGTGCAGCAAGGTGGCCCAATCCTTTTGTAGCAAAGGACAAGCCTGGACAAACTCTTATATGATGTAAAGCGCTCCCGAGGACACGTGGGAATATTGTCAAGCTAGTTTTCATCACGTTCATATGATTCACGTTTGGTACTTTGATAATTTGGTACGTGGGTGGACCGGTGCTTGGGTGCTGCCCTTATTTGGACAAGAATCCCACTTATGATTAACCTCTATTGCAAGCATCCACAACTACAACAAAAGTATTAAGGTAAACCCAACCATAGCATGAAACATATGGATCCAAATCAGCCCCTTACGAAGCAACGCATAAACTAGGGTTTAAGCTTCTGTCACTCTAGCAACCCATCATCTACTTATTACTCCCCTATGCCTTCCTCTAGGCCCAAACAATGGTGAAGTGTCATGTAGTCGACGTTCACATAACACCACTAGAGGAGAGACAACATACATCTCATCAAAATATCGAACGAATACCAAATTCACATGACTACTAATAGCAAGACTTCTCCCATGTCCTCAGGAACAAAAGTAACTACTCACAAAGCATAAACATGTTCATAATCAGAGGGGTATTAATATGCATATAGGATCTGAACATATGATCTTCCACCAATTGAACCAACTAACATCAACTACAAGGAGTAATTAACACTACTAGCAACCTACTAGCACCAATCCCGTACTTGGAGACAAGAATTGGATACAAGAGATGAACTAGGGTTTTGAGATGAGATGGTGCTGATGAAGATGTTGATGGAGATTGCCCTCTCCCGGTGAGAGGAGCGTTGGTGATGACGATGGCGATGATTTCCCCCTCTGGGAGGGAAGTTTCCCCGGCAGAACAGCTCCCCCAGAGCCCTAGACTGGTTCCACCAAGGTTCCGCCTCGTGGTGGCGGAGTTTCGTCCGAGAAGATGGCTTATGATTTTTCCCATCGAAAGACTCCGTATAGAAGAAGATGGCCATCGGAGGGCCACCAGGGGGCCCACGATGTAGGGGGGCGCGCCCAGGGGGGTAGCGCACGCCCCCCACCCTCGTGGGCAGGGTGTGCCCCCTGGTGAAGTTCTTGCTCTCAGTATTTTTATATATTTGGAAAACATCTTCCATGAAGTTTTAGGACTTTTGGAGCTGTGCAGAACAGGTCTCTAATATTTGCTCCATTTCCAGCCCAGAATCACAGCTGTTGGCATTCTCCCTCTTTATGTAAACCTTGTAAAATAAGAGAGAATATGCCTAAGTATTGTGACATAATGTGTAATAATAGCCCATAATGCAATAAATATCGATATAAAAGCATGATGCAAAATGGATGTATCACTGGTGTTGATGCCCAGGGAGTGAGCCTGGTCCTTGGTGTGATGAATCTCTCGGTTCCTTCGAGGCTTGGCTGGGAGGCGGGGCTAGAGATTGTTGTAATCCCAGCAGAGCCCCTCCCGAAGGCCTTGGGGCTGATGTCGACGAGAGGCACACCTTCCTGCCCGCCAAGGTGGGGAGCGATGCGCCTCCAGTCCCCTGGCCATCTTGGCCGCTCGCCATGTCTCCGAGGAAGGTGCCGGGCTGGAGTCTTGGCTGTTCCCTGGAGCGGTGTTGATGAAGACGAAGCCAGGGGAGAAGGAGAAGACGGGAGGTAGGCCTCCTAGTAGGAGCACAACTGCATCGACACGTTCGTCTTGTATTGGTGACCCGCTGCCCGCCTGTCTGGCTCTACCCCTCTTTCCCCGGCACCGTCATCACTGTTTTCTTGGTTGTTGGGGAAAGGCTCGTTTCCCTGGTACTTCCACCTCCCCCAAGGGGTCTTCTGGCAGGGCGTCGGCGTCCTCCTCTGCCGGTGCCCGTGCTGGAGCCCCTGTTCATCCCTAGAGGCGGTGACCAGGGGGGTGTTGAGGTGCTCCGCACATCTTCCTCCTTTGCAGCCTTGCCACTCCCAATCTTTTCTGGCTGCGTTGGGCAGGCCCTCATAGAATCAGGGTAGCGTTGTGCCTGTGTGTGTCCCGCTCTCCCTTTCTTCCCACCGCACTACTTGGGACAAGAGGGACAGGGAGAGGAGTTTACGGAGCACATATCTTTTTTCAATCTTAAACATGTAGGCGATTGCCAAATTTTAATTCAAATAATGTAACCTTTCCAGTCCATGTCTATGTTCTGTAACACTTGTACTTGCATTAGCATATCAATGAAAAAGAGGAACCTTGCTGGGAACCCGTGCATGTGTATGTCCATGCAGAGGTGAGATGCCTCTTTAATATAAATAAACGAGTTTTCCCCCGGCAGGCTATCTTGCTGGTACCCTTCTTGTCTGCCGGAGAGCACGTCTGTCGGGGAACAGATAGAGGGACCATCCCCCCTACTCCTTTCTACCAAATGCCACTTTGACCATCCTGACCGTAGCAATGTTCGAGTCATGGATGGGAGCACCTAAGTCTCAAAAGATAGGCGAGTAATAGCTTATAGAATACTAATGGACACGAGGTGGAACTTATCTGTTTGGCCCGCTGAGGATCACAGTGCTGGGCAATCTTCTCACCCCTTGTCAAAGCCAAGTTTGCGACAGGAACCTGCAACTTCATGTAGATGAGAATGAATGCAGGATGCGATCCTATCTATATGCATATGCAAATGCTCATGAAATGCCTATGCAGTGATCTTGGAATGCTCATGCATGCATGCAATCTTGGTCGGGGCCTCCCACAGTGCTTCTTTATTTTCTCTTGCACGGGGTCATCGCCCCGGCTTTGTACAAGGGGTTACATGTAGCTAAGGCAAGGCCTGTACAAAAGGGTGGCTGCCGGGCAGTGCCCGACAACCGCGCCTTATGGGTAGAACTTGCGGAGATGCTCAATATTCCATGAGTTTTGCAACTAAGTGCCATCTCCGGTCTCCAGATGGACTGCGACAGGTCTGGTGACTCGTACTACCTGGTAAGGGCCTTCCCACTTTGGTGACAACTTGTGTGTACCCTTGGTAGACTGAACGCGCCTAAGGACAAGGCCACCTTCCTCAAAACACCGGGCATGAATCCTGCGGCTATGATAGCAATGCAGGGTTTGCTGGTAGTGTGCCGCATGCGTAGCATCCCGGAGACGGTTCTCCTCCAGTAGCACATCATCGTCACGCCAGTGCTGATCTTGCGCTACTTCTTTGTAGGCAAGCACTCAAGGTGACCCATAAATGAGTTCCATGGGGATAACTGCTTCTGCCCCATAGATCAGGGAGAAGGGAGTCTATCCAGTAGCTCGGTTTGGTATCATTCTGAGGGACCAGAGAACTACCGACAGCTCATCGATCCACCGCCTGTCCTACTTCTGCAGCGTATACAAAGTTCTCGTCTTGAGTTCTCGCAGCACTTCAGTGTTCGCCCTCTCAGCTTGTCCATTGCTCCGGGGGTGTGCCATAGAGGCGAATGAGATCTTGCATCCGAGGGCATGAACGTATTGCATGAAGGCGCGACTCGTGAACTAGGTGCCATTGTCGGTGATGATCCGTGCCGGAACTCCAAAATGACACACAAGTTCTTTCAAGAACTTGATAGTTTACTAAGCAGTCACCTTTATCACGGCAGTCACTTCCAGCCACTTTGTTAACTTGTTGATGGTAATGAACAAGAATTCAAAGCCCCGGATTGCTCGGGGGAAGGGGCCGAGGATATCGAGCCCCCAGACCAAAAATGGCCACGACAAAGGGATTGTTTGAAGAGCTTAAGCAGGCAGGTATGTTTTCTTGGAATGGAACTAACAGGCTTCACATGTCGTGACTAACTCGACTGCATCTTGGAGGGCTGTGGGCCAATAAAATCCTTGTCAGAATGCTTTCCCAACTAATGCCCTTGATCCAACGTGGGAGCCGCACATTCCTCTATGAATCTCAGCCAGTAGTTCCTTTCCTTCTTCCCGGCAGACACACTTCAATTTCACACTATTGGGCCTTCTTCTGTACATAGTGCCATCAACAAACTGAATCATACTGGCCCTCCGGGATACTTTCTCAGCTTCTTCATGGTCACCGGGAAGCTCTCAGGTTTGGAGGAAGGGGAGAGTTGGGAAGCTCTCCAGTTTGGCGGACAATGTGCCTTGCCCAAGTGGGAGCCTGGGGCTCGACAACAAGGACTAGCGGCACCTCCTCTGCTGTGGGAGCACCAGCCACGTTCGCAGGGTTTGAGGACCTAGCCGGATGGGGTGGTCCGGCAGGCTATGAGGAGTTGTTTCCGGCAGGGAATCTGCCGGGAGCGAACGGCTCTACCGGGAGGGGCTTTACGATGTCCAATTTCTCCTCTTCCGGGCCGTTGCTGCTGGAGATATGGAGGGCTGAGTGAGATGGAGAATAAAAGTTCCTAGTTCCATAGGAAGCTTCTGTGCAACACACTTTGACAGATGATCAGCTATGCTATTTTCCGCACGGAGTACGTGCTCTGTTTGCAATCCGTCAAAGCGCTCCTCCAATCTCCTCGCTTCATCGACGTATGCCTCCATCAATGGATTTGATAATTCTGTTGACTTGTCTCACCACAAGCTGTGAATCTCCTCGAATGATCAGCTTCTTAATTCCCAATTCGGCCGCAATCCTGAGCCTGCCAACCAACTCTTCATACTCAGTTGTATTGTTGGTTGCTTCTTCCCAGGGAAAATAGATTTGGACGACGTACTTCAAGTGCTCCCCGGAGGGGGCGACAAGAAGCACGCCAGCTCCTACACCTTGTAGGGAAAAAGCACCATCAAAATACACAATCCATTCTTGGTGCAATTCCTTGCCGGGGATAAATGTCTCTGTCACCTCCCCATGAGGGGTTGGTGTCCATTCTGCAATAAACTCTACGAGCACCCTGCTCTGAATAGTTGATGTGCTCTCAAACTTCAAGCCCAAGCTGGATAACTCCAAAGCCCACTCCACTATTTTTCTGGTAGCCTTAGGATTTCGGAGTATCCATTGCAACGGAAAACGAATAACAACCATGATCTCATGGGCTTGGAAGTAGTGGTGAAGTTTCCTTGAGGCGATGATGAGACCAAAGATCAACTTCTGGACGCCAGAGTACCTCGATCTAGCCCCCTGTAACCAGGAGCTGCTAAAGTACACTGGGCGCTACACTACTTTCTTCCTTGCCATGTCCTTGGGGTTGCTCTCGTTGCCGTGCTCATTGTTGTCCCGATCCTTCTCTGACTCTGCCAATATCTGCTCACTTTCTGCCTCATCCACTTCTCTCTGTGCTACCAAGGCCGCACTGAGCACTTGGTTCGTCACTGCCATGTATAGCAACAACGGCTCCTAGGGTTTGGGAGCAACCAAGGTAGGCACAGAGGACAAGTGGGCCTTCAATGCTTGTAGAGATGCATCTGCTTCTGGGGTCCATTTTATAGGGTCGGTCTTCCTCAAAATCTTGAAGAACGGCAGGGCGTGCTCGACAGACTTGGAAATGAATCTTCTTAGTGCGGCAACACATCCAGTCAGGCACCTCACATCCTTAACTATCCATGGCGCCTGGATCTGCTCGATAGCCTTGCTTGTCGGGGTTGGCTTCGATCCTGTAGTGGGATACAAAGAAACCAAGCAACTTGCCGGAGGGAACACCCAATACACACTTCTCTGGGTTGGGCTTCAAATTGATCTTTCACAGATTGGCAAATGTTTCCTCCAGATCCTGAATCAGGGTGGCCTTATCCTTGGTCTTGACCATAGTATCATCCATATAAGCCTCTATGTTTTTGTGTAACTGTGGCTCAAAACCAATATGGACTGCCCTTTTATACTTCTCCATCGTATCTACTTTTCCAAATACTTTTGACCTTGTTTTCGATGCTAACTTACATGATTTGAATGGAACTAACCCGGACTGACGCTATTTTCAGCAAAATTGCCATGGTGTTATTTTTGTGCAGAAATAAAAGTTTTCGGAATGACCTGAAACTTCACGGAGAATATTTTTGGAATATATAAAAAATTGGCGAAAGAATCAACGTCAGGGGGCTCACACCCTATCCACGAGGGTGGGGGGCGCCCACCCCCCTGGGGCGCGCCCCCTATCTCGTGGGCCCCCTGAGGCTCCACCGACCTCAACTCCAACTCTATATATTCACGTTTGGGGAGAAAAAAATCAAGGAGAAGGATTCATCGCGTTTTACGATACGGAGCCGCCGCCAAGCCCTAATCTCTCTTGGGAGGGCTGATCTAGAGTCCGTTCGGGGCTTCAGAGAGGGGAATCCGTCGCCATCGTCATCATCAACCTTCCTCCATCACCAATTTCATGATGCTCACTGTCGTGTGTGACTAATTCCATCGTAGGCTTGCTGGACGGTGATGGGTTGGATGAGATTTATCATGTAATGGAGTTAGTTTTGTTAGGGTTTGATGCCTACTATCCATTATGTTTTGAGATTGATGTTGCTATGACTTTGCTATGCTTAATGCTTGTCACTAGGGCCCGAGTGACATGATTTCAGATCTGAATCTATTATGTTTTCCTGAATATATGTCAGTTCTTGATCCTTTTTTGCAAGTCAATAGTCACCTACCACGTGTTATGATCCGGTAACCCCGAAGTGACAATAATCGGGACCACTCCTGGTGATGACCGTAGTTTGAGGAGTTCATGTATTCATTAAGTGTTAATGCTTTGTTCCCGTACTTTATTAAAAGGAGGCCTTAATATTCCTTAGCTTCCAATAGGATCCCGCTGCCACAAGAGGGTAGGACAAAAGATGTCATGCAAGTTCTTTTCCATAAGCACGTATGACTATATTCGGAATACATGCCTACATTACATTGATGAACTGAAGCTAGTTCTGTGTCACCCTATGTTATAACTGTTGCATGAGGAATCGCATCCAACATAATTATCCATCACTGATCCATTGCCTATGAGCTTTTCACATATTGATCTTTGCTTAGTTACTTTTCCATTGCCACTGTTACAATCACTACAAAACTGCTACTATTACTTTTGCCACCGTTACTATTACTTCCATATTACTTTGCTACTAAATACCTTGCTGCAGATATTAAGTCTTTCAGGTGCGGTTGAATTGAGAACTCAACTGTTAATACTTTAGAATAATCTTTGGCTCCCCTTGTGCCGAATCAATAAATTTGGGTTGAATACTCTACCCTCGAAAACTATTGCGATCCCCTATACTTGTGGGTTATCAAGACTATTTTCTGGCGCTGTTGCCGGGGAGCATAGCTCTATTGTTTGAGTCACTTGGGATTTATATCTACTGATCACTATGAAGAACTTGAAAGATGAAAGAACCAAGATTTATCCCTCAACTATGAGGGGAGGTAAGGAATTGCCATCTAGCTCTGCACTTGATTCACCTTATGTTATGAGTAAACTTGCGACACCTACTCCGGCTATTCATTCTGTCATGTCGCATGTTATTGATGATGCCACTTCTGCTTTGCATGATGCTTATGATGAAACTACTTCTATGCTTGATAATACTGTGCCACTAGGTGAATTTCTTGATGAACAACTTGCTAGGGTTAGAGAGAATGAAATTATTGAAACTGATAATATTGATGAAAGTGATGATGAAGATTCTCCCCCTAGATATGAATTGCCTGTTGTGCCTGAGGGTTATGTTATGGATGAGGAAACTGCTAGAGACATTTTAGCTTGCAATGATAGATATGATCTTAAGAAACTATTAGCTAAGCTGAAAGAAAATCTTTGAATGCTAGAATGAAATATGACCCTGCTTTTGCTACTTCACCTATCTGTATTTCTGATAAGGATTATGATTTCTCTGTCGATCCTGAGTTAATTACTTTGGTTGAATCAGATCATTTTTATGGCTATGAATCTGAAACTGTTGTGGCGCATCTTACTAAATTAAATGACATAGCCACCCTGTTCACTAATGATGAGAACACTCGCTATTTCTTTATCCTTAAGTTATTTTCGTTCTCATTAAAGGGTGATGCTAAAATATGGTTTAATTCTCATGATCATGGTTGTGTGTGTAGTCCCCAAGATATGATATATTACTTCTTTGCTAAATATTTCCCCGCTCATAAGAAACAAGCTGCCTTAAGGGAAATATATAATTTGTGCACATTGAAGAAGAGAGTCTCCCACAAGCTTGGGGGAGGCTTCTCTAATTACTTAATGCTTTGGCTGATCATCCTCTCAAGAAAAATGAAATACTTGATATATTTTATAATGGACTAACCGATGCTTCCAGAGACCACCTGGATAGTTTTGCTGGTTGTGTTTTCAGGGAAAGAACAGTTGATCAAGCTAAATTGTTATTGAATAATATGTTGAGTAATGAAAATGATTAGACACTTCCTGAACCAACTACTAAGCCAACTCCGAAGAAAAGGGGTATTCTATTTCTCAGTCCTGAATATATGCAAGAGGCAAAGAAATATATGAAAGAAAAAGGTATTAAAGCTGAAGATGCTAAGAATTACCACCTATTGAAGAGATACATGGTCTTGATAACCCGACACAGGTAGTAAAGGTAAATTCTTTCTGTTGATTTGAGGAAGGTAATATTCCTCATAATAAGTCTGCTAGCCAATGCTTGGATGAGTTTGATAATTTTATTGTTAAACAAGAAAATTACAATGCTTATGTTAGTACAGAATCGAAATGTAATGCTTATATGATTGAACACTTGAGTGATTATATGTCTAGAGTTAAAGGTGAACTTAAACTTATTAGTAAACATGCTTCTATGGTTACCACTCAAGTAGAACAAGTGCTTAATGCTCAAAATGATTTTCTCACTGAATTGAATAATAAGAAAAATGAAAATGTTGTTAGAGTTGTGACTAGAGGGGGTAAAATGACTCAGGAACCTTTGTATCCTAAGGGCCACCCAAAGAGATTTGAGCAAGATTCTCAGAGAACTAATGTTGATGCACCTAGTTCTTCTAAGAAGAAGAAGAAGAAAAAGAAAAATGATAGGACTTTGCATGCTTCTAGTGAACCTGTTGTTGACACAACTGAGAATCCCAATGATATTTCTATTTCTGATGCTGAAACACAAACTGGTAATGAACATGAACCTAGTGATAATGTTAATGATGAAGTTCATGTTGATGCTCAACCTAGCAATAACAATGATGTAGAGATTGAACCTGTTGCTGATCTTGATAACCCACAATCATAGAATCAACGTTATGATAAGAGATACTTTGTTGGTAGGAAGCATGGTAAAGAAAGAGAACCATGGGTTCAGAAACCCATGCCTTTTCCTCCAAACCATCCAAGAAAAAGGATGATGAGGATTTTGAGCGCTTTGCTGAAATAATTAGACCTATCTTTTTTGCGTATGCGTTTGACTGATATGCTTAAAATAAATCCTTATGCTAAGTATATGAAAGATATTGTTAAGAATAAAAGAAAGATACCGGAAGCTGAAATTTCCACCATGCTTGCTAATTATACTTTAAAGGTGGAATACCTAAGAAACTTGGAGATCCAGGAGTACCAACTATACCATGCTCCATTAAAAGAAACTATGTTAAAACTGCTTTATGTGATCTTGGAGCCGATGTTAGTGTTATGCCTCTTTCTTTATATCGTAGACTTGATTTGAATAAGTTGACACCTACTGAAATATCTTTGCAAATGGCTGATAAATCAACTGCTATACCAGTCGGTATTTGTGAGGATGTGCCTGTTGTGGTTGCAAATGTTACTATTTTAATAGACTTTGTTATTCTTGATATTCCCGAGGATGGTAGTATGTCGATTATCCTTGGTAGACCCTTTTTGAATACTACAAGGGCTATTATTCATTGCAACAAAGGCAATGTCACTTTTCATGTTAATGGTAATGAGCATAAGGTACATTTTCCGAGGACACAACCTCAAGTCCACAGTATTAATTCTATTGGAAAAACTTCAATGATTACTATTAGAGGTTTTGAATTTCCTCTTCCTACTGTCAAGAAGAAATATGATATTCTTATTGTTGAGGATGTGCATATCCCCGTTGAGGTAACTTAGTGTTATTCGAAAATTCTCCGGTTTCATGTTATTCGAAAAGAGTTTGTTAACAAGACTTGATCAACCTTGTTAGTGGATTCCTTTTGATGAACATGAGATGGATGAAGTTAGAAAGCACAACTCTCTGTACCCTCCTTTTACTTTCTATTATTTAGATTAAATAAAGTAAAAATAGTATTTTCTGTCTATTTTCTAAATTATCCTTGCAATAAAAAATACCCCAAAAATAAAAGTTCTCCAAATGTACTGAAAATTTTAGATGATTTTTTGTAGAATATTTAAGAATATTTGGCACTGAGAACACACCTGGGAGCCACACCACCTGGCCACAAGGGTCCAGGGCGCTCCGACCCCTTGGGGCATGCCCCTACCTCGTGGACCCCATGTCACCCCCTCCACTTATTCTTGCACCCACACACTTCGTCTTCCTCCAGAAAAATCATCCACCAGCTCAAACCCGAGTTCTAGCTCATCTTGCTGCCATTTTTGATCTCCTTGCTCAAAGCTCCATTCACAAAACTGCTTTGGGGGATTGTTCTTTGGTATGTGACTCCTCCAATGATCCAATTAGTTTTTGTTCTAGTGCTTTATTTATTGCAAATTTTTTCTTCTTAGGTGACCCTGTTCTTGAGCTTGCATGTCAAATTTATGTGGTCGAGTAGTTTTAATGCATGATATGGCCTCTAGGGACTTGTAGGAGTAGTTGCTATCAATCTTGTTGAGTTTGATTCACTTTTATTTCGAGTCACTAAAAATTTCAGAAATTTTTCAGAGGAAGAAATATGTTTGGGAAAATGTACCAAGGTGGTTCCACAAGGAAGCAAGGCCCAAGGCTCGCGATACGTGAGCCAGACAATGAACTACCAAGGGAAGCTCAAGTGCGGCCTTGTGAATGGCCGTCAGAGGATTTCATGGTCCAGGCAGGCACCAAGGATGAATTTGATGCGTATGTGCGTAACGCTAATCTTGAGAGCTTCTTGTCAGATAAGTGACGGCAATACCTCTATCTAACTGATTCATTTGTGAGAAGGTTTAAATTTACATCCTCGCGGAATTCTCACACTGTTTTATTTGATCTTTATGACAAATCATATACCATGGACCTAGAAGATTTTAATACTGCTTGTAAGCTCCCGCACTGGGCTATGTTAGTGAACCTCGCAAATCCGAATATAAAGACTTTCTTGCTAGTATCACTGTGGGGGAATCTAGAGAAATAACACAAGCTACCATAGGGAGCATTCATTTCCCTTCCATACATTATTTTGCTCTCTTCATTGGTAGATGCATTAAGAGTAAAGATGAGGCTTGCCACATGTGTGTTCTAGATCTCAGTGTCCTCAAGAGTGCGGTATTAGGTGATAATAAACAATATAACTTGGGTGCTATTGTTGCACATATGTTGCATCACAACAGTATAAGTGGAGATTTGTTTGGTGGAATTTATGCAACTCGTGTAGCTAACTATCTTGATATACCCATATGTGGAAATGATATTTAGTTGCCTCCTGCTTTCCTAGATTATAATGCCATGGTTCGCCATCATTTTGTTGAGAGGAACGATCAGTTCCTCTAGTACCGACTAATCTTTGACAGACGGTGCACCGTCCATGTTGCTCTTCCTGCTCCTACTTTCTTTGACTTTCAGGCAAAAGGGAGATATGTTATAACCAGGGAGGAGGCGAACGAGTACGAGAGGAGGACGGAGGCAGCTCGCCTCCAAACTGCAGCTCGTTAGGCGGTAGCTGCTGCATCTCAGTATGACCCCAGCTACAACTTTGGATATCCACCAGGTCAGCCGTGGCCCTAGACCAACATAGGCCAAAAGCCTAAGCTTGGGGAGTACGTATTTCTCACCGACATTACATTCATGTTCACACACTCATTCCAGTTGTCGGTGCTCATACTTTTTCATTGTACTATCCATGCTAGTTTATTTCCTTTTCCAGCTTTCTTCTTGTGTATTTGAAAAACCTTAACAAAAACAAAAAAATAGTTGTAGCTTTTAGCTAGTTTACTTTCCATGCTTGTAGTAGTAATAATTAAAAGAAAACCCAAAAAGATTTCTCGTTCTTCTTTTGCTTGTTGGGAGCTTTCCCGTGTAAATAGTTTTGTTTCTTTCTTTTCTTTTGGGGTCGAGAGGAGAAGACCATGATGAAAATGTTGAGTGGCTCTTATATGCATTATTGTTGATTTAACAAAGAGCCCATATTACCTTGTCTTCTCCCTTGTATTTAATGCTTGCAGATTTCCAGCTTAGTGCAATGCACGTGCACTATTATTATTATCCACACCGTTCGGTCGTGCAAGTGAAAGGCAATAATGACGATATATGATAGACTGATTGAGATGAGAGAAGCTAGTACGAACTCGGACTATCTTTTTTTTGTAAATATGATTAGTTCATCTACTATGTGTTATGATCCGGTAACCCCGAAGTGACAATAATCGGGACCACTCCTGGTGATGACCGTAGTTTGAGGAGTTCATGTATTCACTAAGTGTTAATGCTTTTTCCGGTACACTATTAAAAGGAGGCCTTAATATCCCTTAGTTTCCAATAGGACCCTGCTACCACGGGAGGGTAGGACAAAAGATGCCATGCAAGTTCTTTACCATAAGCACGTATGACTATATTTGGAATACATGCCTACATTACATTGATGAACTAGAGCTAGTTCTGTGTCACCCTATGTTATAAATATTGCATGAGGAATCGCAAGCGACATAATTATCCATCACTGATCCATTGCCTATGAGCTTTTCACATATTGATCTTTGCTTAGTTACTTTTCCGTTGCCACTGTTACAATCACTACAAAACTGCTACTATTACTTTTGCCACCGTTACCGTTACTTCCATATTACTTTGCTACTAAATACCTTGCTACAGATATTATGTCTTTTAGGTGCGGTTGAATTGACAACTCAACTGTTAATACTTGAGAATATTCTTTGGCTCCCCTTGTGTAAAATTAATAAATTTGGGTTGAATACTCTACCCTTGAAAACTGTTGCGATCCCCTATACTTGTGGGTTATCACCCTTGCGAAAGTAGACCCGACACTCTTTAATCCGAATGGCATGCGGACAAAGCAGTACGTACCACAAGGAGTGATAAATAATGTCTTCTATTCATCTTCCTTGGACATGAAGATTTCGTGATACCCAGAGTATGCGTCCAGAAAGGATAGCAAATCACAACCTAAAGTGGAATCCATGATCTGGTCGATGCGTGGAAAGGGAAATGGATCTTTCGGTTAAGCCTTGTTGAGATCTGTGAAATCTATGCAAAGCCTCCATTTCTCGTTAGCCTTCCGGACTACCACTCGATTTGCCAACCATGTGGGGTGCAGTACTCCTCTGACCAAACTAGCCGCCTCAAGTTTGTTGATCTCTTCTGCAATAAACTACTGCCTCTCCAAGGCTTGCTTCCTGACTTTCTGCTTAACAGGCCAGGCATGTGGGCAGACAGCAAGGTGGTGCTCGATTACCTCCCTGTGAATACTGGGGATATTAGATGGTTGCCAGGAAAACACATCGATATTCGCCCACGGGAAGGCAACGAGCGTTCTTTCTTCGTCGAGGGTGGCGCTGATAGTGAAGGTACCATCAACGCCAGCCAGCCCTGCTAGGACCTTCTTCACTTGCGGTGCTGCATCCTTGGATCTCTTACTATTAGAACACTGGCACGTCATCAACGGGTGTCGTGCACTCGGTGGGGGCACGCGTCCTAGAAACTTTGCCGAAGTCCCTACAGTCTCTCTTCTTTCCTTTACTTTCCTTGGCGGGGGCGGCCACTATCGGTGTCAAAACCGGCGGATCTTGGTAGGGGGTCCCGAACTGTGAGTCTAAGGTCGATGGTAATAGGAGACTGGGGACACGATGTTTTACCCAGGTTCGGGCCCTCTCTATGGAGGTAATACCCTACGTCCTGCTTGATTGATATTAATGAATACGAGTATTACAAGAGTTGATCTACCTCGAGATCGTAATGGATAAACCCTAGAGGTCTAGCATGTATGACTATGGTAATGAATATCTGTCTCCGGACTAAGTCCTCCGGTTTATATAAGAACCGGGAGGGTCTAGGGTTACACAAGGTCGGTTACAAAGAAAGGAATCGATATATCCGGTCTCCAAGCTTGCCTTCCACGCCAAGGAGAGTCCCATCCGGACACGGGTATAGTCTTCGGTCTTCGTATCTTCACAGCCCATAAGTCCGGCCCATGGCTGACAGGCCGGACGCCCGAGGACCCCTTAGTCCAGGACTCCCTCAGTAGCCCCTGAACCTGGCTTCAATGACAAGGTATCCGACACGTAGATCTGTCCTTGGCATTGCAAGGCAGGTTCCTGCTTTTGAACTCCAAAACAGTCTTGGGACGTACCGATGTGTCCGGACCTGTAACTCACGCCACACACAACCGTAGAGAGAAAATAATATTTCACGAATCCAATCTGTTGACAACTTTTTTACAACATGACATCATGTCTGCCCGGTCACTATATCGAACCGTTTTGTCTGCCATCCCGTGTTTCGAGATGCGATTTCCATTGGCACGTGTTGTCAAACCAGAGACCGTGTCCCCTTATTGCGGTATTCTCATCAATACGGGCATGGGTGACCCGACCGTGCCGTTTACACAGCCCTTGGGAGCAGGCGAGTGGGGAGGCGTTCAATATTTACTGCCTTTATAAGGAGATAAGAATCCCTTTTCTTCACCCATGCCTTCTCTCTTCCTCTGCCCTTCCACTCTTGAGCTCCAGCGCCCAAGTTCTCATCTTCTCCGTCTCGCGCAAGCACTCAACCATGTCCGGATCCGGAGGTCAAGGCAAGTGGATGGCCTCCACCATTCAGGAGGAGGACATCTCCGAGCTTCGGGCGGCTGGGTACCTAGAGAAGGGAATCGCCCACCGCCTTCCGACCCAGGGACAAATCGTTCCCACACCGAAGCCCAACGAGAGGGTAGTATTCATCCCTCATTTCCTCTGCGGGTTAGGATTTCCACTCTACCCCTTCGTCCACGGGCTGATGTTCTACTACGGGATAGATTTCCATGATCTATCCCTGAACTCCCTCCTCAACATCTCGATGTTCATCATCATGTGTGAGGCCTTCCTTCACATCCAACCCCACTTCGGGCTGTGGTTCAAGGTCTTCAACGTGAAGCCGAAGGTGGTGGATGGCCAGCATGCGGAGTGCGGAGGCGCCATGGTTAGCAAGATGGCCAATGTCTCCTAGCTGAAAGGCACTTTCGTGGAGACTGTAAAAGAATGGAAGAAACATTGGTTCTATATCATAGAGCCCCGCGGCACCACCCGGGCTGCAACTGCCAAATTCAACTCTGGCGCTCCCATGTGACTCACCTCCTGGCTCAAGAAGGGCCCGAACTGGTGTTCGTCAGACGAGCTGACGGCGCTGCAGACGCTCATTCAAAGCATGGTGGATAGAGATATCAAACTCGTCGATATAATCCAGGTGATGCTAGTTCGCCGGATTCTTCCATGCGAAAGCCGAAGTCGCTCTCTCTGGTTGTTCAATACGAAGAAGCACCATACCCTGAAGAGGCTCTTCGAAACCACTCACGAAGATGCCTAGAGGTTGCTTTTTAAGGGCAACGAAACACCGCCAGCCACAGATTCAGACCGCGGGCATGACATCAACCACCTCGCCACCGCCGGCCATAGATTCGGACTGCAAACCTTACTTGCTTGTTTCAAGGATGAAGTCTAAGCCTTTATTATCATGGCTTCTTCAGGAGTGGACGGAGATGGGGAAGCTGATCCAATGTCCGGCTCCACTGCCAGAAGAACCAGTCATCCCGCGTTTAGCGAAGATGCTGGTGCCGGTGCCCTATAAGACGCCGGAGAAGAAGGCCACCGGAAGGCCAAGGGGGTCCAGAGTGGGCCCCGCCGCAGGGGCGCTTCGGACGTGACATCCGAAGATAAGACCCGCTCTTCCGCCGCCAAAGAGGATGACGATGAAGAGGAGGAGGAGAACAACCCTCCCCATGATGAGGGGAGGAAGAAGAGGGCGGCTTCGGCGAATCTGGAGGCGGAGACGTCCAAGAAAGGGAAGAGCTCCCTTGCGGATAACACTACGTGGGACGCCAATAGTAGTCCAGAGAGACGCCCCTGCACTAAGCCTCGGGCCGCATCGTAAGTGCTAAAACCCATATCCGCCCATAAACCAAGTCTTTCCTCTTTGTTGTATTGATATAATCAGTTATGCTATTGCAGTCCAGCCCACGACAGTTCGCAGCGATCCTCATCATGAGGTTCGCTGGACTCAAAGGCGATGGCCAGCGATTCACCACTGGTCGCTCACTCCCCCAAGGCCAAGGACGATGCAGAGGTGCGTCCCGAAGGACTGTTCGAGACGGGGGAGAGGCTCAGGATGCACCAGAAGGCGAAACCCCCGTCGCCGGACACCAGGGGAGTCAATCCCCATGGAGACTGGTGGGGATGTGAGGGAATCCTGGATTAGGGGGTCCTCGGACAGCCGGACTATATACTTTGGCCGGACTGTTGGACTATGAAGATACAAGATTGAAGACTTCGTCACGTGTCCGGGTGGGACTCTCCTTTGTGTGGAAGGCAAGATTGGCAATTCGGATATGTAGATCTCCTCCCTTGTAACCAACTCTGTGTAACCCTAGACCCCTCCGGTGTCCATATAAATTGGAGGGTTTAGTCCATAGGACGACAACAATCATAATCATAGGCTAGCTTCTAGGGTTTAGCCTCTATGATCTCGTGGTAGATCAACTCTTGTAATACTCATATCATCAAGATCAATCAAGCGGGAAGTAGGGTATTACCTCCATCGAGAGTGCCTGAACCTGGGTATACATTGTGTCCCCAGCCTCCTGTTACCATTAGCCTTAGACGCACAGTTCGGGACCCCCTACCCGAGATCCGCCGGTTTTGACACCGACGTTGGTGCTTTCATTGAGAGTTCCACTTTGCCGTCACGATAAAGGCTTGATGGCTCCTTCGATCATCGGCAACGATGCAATCCAGGGTGAGGTTTTTCTCCCGGGACAGATCTTCGTATTCGGCAGCTTCATACTGCGGGCCGACTCGCTTGGCCATCTGGAGCAGATCGACAGCTACGCCCCTGGCCGTCAGGTCAGGTTTGGAAGCTTGAACTATACTGCTGACATCCACGGAGACTTGATTTTCGACGGATTCGAGCCCATGTCAGGTGCGCCGCACAGTCACGACGAGCATGACTTAGCCCTGTCGTCGGACGGTGCTCGGGAGATCACACATGCGGCCACTCCGGCCCTCAATCTGGAGCAGATCGTGCCATCCGAGGACGGGTGGATGGACCCTACCACGGAGGACGCACACTCAGCGGCGATAGAGCCGAATACTGACTTCACCTCCTATGAGACATGTGTCATCGGACCCTTGGATTCGTCCCCGGCCACAGGCTCCAAACCGCTTGCGTCCGTGCCTATCGAATCCGATTGGGCAGCAATCATGGAGTTTACCTCCACGGATATCTTTCAGCACTCGCCCTTGGGCGACGTGCTAAATTCATTGAGGTCTCTCTCCTTGTTAGGAGACCCGTGGCCGAACTATGTCCAGCTTGAGTGGGAAGCGGATGACGAAGAAATTCATTCCTCACCCACCACCCACTTAATAGCCACTGTCGATGACTTAACCGACATGCTTGATTTCGGCTCCGAAGACATCAACAGTATGGACGACGATGCAGGAGAAGAACTGGAACCATCGCCCACAGGGCGCTGGACAGCCACCTCATCATATG
>NC_041392.1:285824416-285849366 GCF_002162155.2 Triticum dicoccoides | reverse complement strand
ATGGTGGACACACCTAAAGAAAGCGAAGGCAATAAAGCAACGGAGGATAATCCCCTCGATAAGCAATCCAAGCACCGGCGTCATCAGCGCCGCTCTAAGCCCCGCCATAGCAAAAGCAGCGATACCGGCACAAAAGACAATAACACTATGGATAGTGCCGAAGACGAAGACAATCCCCTCCAGCCAGGCTTCAAGCGGGAGGATGGGCAAGCTAGCCCTAAGGAACAGGCGACAGACGGAGAATTATAGGATGACAATTACATGCCCCTCTCCGAAGACGAGGTGAGCCTCGGCGACGAAGAATTTATCGTGCCTGAGGATCCCGTCGAGCAGGGGTGCTTCAAGCGCCGGCTTATAGCCACAGCAAAAACCCTGAAGAAAAAGTAGCAGCAGCTTCAAGCTGATCAAGATCTGCTAGCGGATAGATGGACCGAGGTCCTGGCAGCCGAGGAATACGAACTCGAGTGCCCAACCAAAAGTTACCCAAAGTGCAGGTTGCTACCCCAACTCGAGGAGGAAGCATTAAAGCCTACACTACCAGCATATGATGCGGCTGACCGGCCACCTCATGGCTGAGACAAAGCGGCATATCAGCCCGAAGTCCAGCCCGCACCCCGTCGCCGGTCAAACAAAAACACCAAGGCCCGGGGCTACACGCAGGACCTGCGAGACGTATTGGAAAACAAAGCATGACATACAAGATCGATCTACGGATCACGGGGGCGCGCCCCAACGCATGACGACGAACGTCATGCCGGATATACTAAAAGCAAATCTGGCCAGGCCGAATACAGCAGACAAGACTCATATGAACTGTTTTGTGATATAGCCCGGCACAGAGGCGCCGCACACCCCCTATGCTTCACCGACAAAGTAATGGATCATGAATTCCCAGAAGGGTTTAAACCCGTGACCATTGAATCATATGATGGTACAACAGACCTCGCGGTATGGATTGAAGATTTCCTCCTCCACATCCACATGTCCCGCGGTGACGATCAACATGCCATCAAGTACCTCCCACTAAAACTCAAAGGGTCGGCTTGGCATTGGCTGAATAGCCTGTCGGGAAACTCCATTGGCAGTTGGGAGAACTAGGAAGACGCATTCCTTGACAACTTCCAGGGCACTTATGTGTGACCACCGGATGCTGATGACTTGAGTCACATAATCCAACAGCCCCAGGAGTCAGCCAGGAAATTCTGGACTTGGTTCCTAACTAAAAAGAACCAAATTGTCGACTGTCCAGATGCCGAGGCCTTAGCGGCATTTAAGCATAACATCCGCGATGAGTGGCTCGCCTGACACCTCGGCCAAGAGAAGCTGAAGTCCATGGCAGCCCTCACGACACTCATGACCCTCTTTTGTGCGGGCAAGGATAGCTGGCTGGCTCGCAGCAGCAACACATCAAGAAATCCTGGCAATTCAGATGCCAGAGATAGCAATGGCAAGCCACGTCGCAACAGACACAAGCGCCGCAACAACGGTGACAACACCGAAGACACAACAGTCAATGCCGGATTCAGTGGCTCTAAATCCGGTTAGCGGAAAAAGTTGTTCAAAAGAAGCAATCCGGGCCCGTCCAGTTTGGACCACATACTCGATCGCTTGTGTCAAATTCATGGCACCCCCAATAAACCAGCCAACCACACCAACAGAGAATGCTGGGTGTTCAAACAGGCCGGCAAGTTGAATGCCGAAAACAATGAAAAGGGGCTGCATAGCGACGACGAGGAGGAGCCCCAGGCGCTGAACATAGGAGGATAGAAGAAATTACATCCCCAAGTGAAAATGGTGAACATGATATATGCAACCCATATTCCCAAGCGGGAATGAAAGCATGCACTAAGGGACGTCTATGCGATGGAGCTAGTCGCCCCAAAGTTCAACCCATGGTCTTCTTGTCCGATCACTTTTGATCGCAGGGACCATCCTACCAGTATCCGTCATGGCGGTTCTGCCGCATTGGTCCTTGACCCCATCATTGACGGATTTCACATCACTCGAGTCCTTATGGACGGTGGCAACAGCCTGCACCTGCTCTATCAGGATACAGTGCGCAAAATGGGTATCAACCCCTCGAGGATCAAACCCACAAAAACCACCTTTAAAGGTGTCATACCAGGTGTAGTGGCCTGTTGCATGGGCTCAATCACACTAGACGTGGTGTTCGGATCTCTGGACAACTTCCGAAGCGAGCAGTTGATCTTCAATATTGTCCCCTTCCGCAGTGGCTATCATGCACTGCTCGGACGAACCGCATTCGCCAGATTCAATGCGGTACCGCATTATGCATACCTCAAGCTCAAAATGTCAGGACTATCGGTGTCAAAACCGGCGGATCTCAGGTAGGGGGTCCCAAACTGTGGGTCTAAGGCTAATGGTAACATGAGGTAGGGGACACAATGTTTACCCAGGTTCGGGCCCTCTCGATGGAGGTAATACCCTACTTCCTGCTTGATTGATTTTGATGATATGAGTATTACAAGAGTTGATCTACCACGAGATCATAGAGGCTAAACCCTAGAAGCTAGCCTATGATTATGATTGTTGTTGTCCTACGGACTGATCCCTCCGGTTTATATAGACACTGGAGGGGGCTATGGTTACACAGAGTCAGTTACAAGGGAGGAGATCTACATATCCAAATTAGCAAGCTTGCCTTCCACGCAAAGGAGAGTCCCACCCGGACACGGGACGAGGTCTTAAATCTTGTATCTTCATAGTCCAACAGTCCGGCCAAAGTATATAGTCCGGCTGTGCAAGGACCCCCTAATCCAAGACTCCCTCAGTAGCCCCTGAACCAGGCTTCAATGACGATGAGTCCGGCGCGCAGATTGTCTTCGGCATTGCAAGGTGGGTTCCTTCTCCGAATACTCCATAGAAGATTTTGAACACAAGGAGCGTGTCCGGCTCTGCAAAATAAATTCCACGTACCATCGTAGAGAGTATATTATTACAAAAATGTAATCTGCTGACAACTTTTTATAACGTGACGTCCTGCCGTGGCCCGGTCATTACGAACTGTTTTTCCCTGCCTACCACTGCACGTGTCGCGAGGCGGTTTTATTGGCACGTCTTGTCGAAGCAGAGATCATGTTCCCCTTATCACGGGATTCTTATCAATACAGGTGTGGGTAACCCAATCGTGTTTGTTAGTATGACTCCTCGATTTTAGGCAAGTTCCAAATGGCCATGCGGAGGACGCTTGATATTCACCCTCTTTATAAAGGGGCCAAGGCCTGTCCTTTTTCTTCTCGCACCCAATCCTTCCCCCCCCCCACCTCGAGTTCCAACACCCAAGGCTTAGGCTAAGCGCTTCGGACCTTCAACCATGTCCGGATCCAACCTTCAAGGTTGTTGGATGGCCTCCTCTGTCACAGAGGAGGACATCAAGAAGCTAAGGGAAGCCAGGTATCTGACCGCCGAAATCTCACACAGGCTGCCTGCTCAAGGGCAGGTCATCCCCACTCACGAACCCAACGAGAGTGTCGTATTTGTTTCCCACTTCCTCCGAGGGCTAGGCTTTAGTCTTGATCCCTTTGTAAGAGGGCTTATGTTCTATTACGGGCTCGATTTCCATGATCTAGCTCCAGATTCCATCCTTCACATCTCGTCATTTGTCATCGTGTGTGAGGCCTTCCTCCGCATCACCCCACACTTCGGCTTATGGCTCAAGACCTTCAATGTGAAGCCGAAGACGATCAACGGGCGACACGCAGAATGCGGAGGTGCCATAATAAGCAAAGGCGTTGATGCTCCATGGCCTAAGGGCTCATTCCCGGAGGTGTCCAACTTATGGCAGTGGGAGTGGTTTTACATCACAGCTCCCCGAAGTAAAAAGTGGGCAGCTACCCCTACGTTCCGCTCAGGCCCCCCGCCGCAACTGGTGTCATGGGTCAACAAGGGGTTGTACTGGGGGCCAGTTAATGACGTGCTGACATTGCAAAGTCGCATCTAATATCTCCTCAAGAGGGATGTCAGTCTTGTCAAGGTAATGCAAGTTATGCTAGTTTGTCGGGTCCTGCCATGCCAGCGTCGATCTCTCCGTTTGTGGGAGTTCAACCTGGAAGGACCGTGAACTATTCAGCAATTCTTCGGCGTGACGCTTGAAGAGTTGTACGAATTGCTCTTCGGATCACAAATAAAGTGTCCGGACACCATCGAGGATGCGGGTCTCAGCTGCAACCGTCCAGATACCCATGTAAGTAATTCTGCGGCCAAACATGTTGTCTTTCTATTTGTCACAACATCATTCTGAAAAAATCGCTCTCGGCCAGGACTGGATAAGAAAGGAGAAGATGATCAGGTGTTCGGCCCCCCTTCTAGAAGGCTCGCCGGATCCTATGCTAGCCATGATGCTTGAGCGCGCACCTTATCAAGTGCCATCAGGGGAAGATAAGGGGAGGAATAAAGAAGCCGAAAGCAGGCTTCACGCATTACTCATCCAAACCGGGGGAATTAGTGTCTCCGCGAAGGAGGATAATCGGGGAGAAGAATCCAGAATCCCCTCTCCCCAAGGAAGGAAAAGGACCGCCTCTCAAGACTTGGAAACGAAGATTTCCAAACGAGGGAAGAAACATTCACCAGGGGGCCCTGCCCCGAAGGGCGTCTTTACCACACAGTGCCCGCAAGGGGGCTGTCGGTGTCAAAACCGGCGGATCTCGGGTAGGGGGTCCCGAACTATGCGTCTAGGCCGGATGGTAACAGGAGGCAGGGAACATGATGTTTTACCCAGGTTTAGGCCCTCTTGATGGAGGTAAAACCCTACGTCCTGCTTGATAAATATTGATGATATGTGTAGTACAAGAGTAGATCTACCATGAGATCAATGAGGCTAAACCCTAGAAGCTAGCCTATGGTACGATTGTATGTATATGATCTATCGACTAGCCTGGCCTCGGTTTATATAATGCACCAGAGGCCTAGGATAACAAGAGTCCTAGCCGAATACGCCAGTGGGGAGGAGTCCTTGTCTTGATCGCCAAGTCTTGTGGAATATTCCTTGTATGCGGCAGCTGTCTGAACTGGCCCATGAGTATACGGCCATGGGGGTCCTCGGCCCAATCTAATAGATCGGGAGATGACGTGGTGAGTACCCCCTACTCCAGGACACCGTCAGTAGCCCCCTGAATCGGTCTTGAAGTTAGGGGTGCTCCTCGATTCTTCCGAACTGTTCTTCATCTTCGGTCGTCGGTCTTGAAAACTGGTTCAACAAATCTTCTCATCTTCGTTCTTGAGGATCTCCGAGATGCATTCGATGAGTTTATACGCCGGGTATCCGAGGAGCCCCTTTAAGTTTCCGGCCTTTATCAATGCCTTGTTTATTTTTATGCCACACCTCGGGTTTGAAGTTGTTCCCGGGAGGCAGTGTCCTCTTGTGTCCGAGCTCCAACCCGGACTGCATTCGAGTTATCTTTTGCAGCCGAGCACCAACGCCGGACCTCTTCCCAACTCTAATGCCGGAATGTATCCGAGCTCCAACGCCGGACTATGTATCCGAGCTCCAATGTCGGACTATATCCGAGGTGTCATAAATCACCTTGGTTCAAAGAAGTTTGAAGGAGTTTAGCCGAGCTTAATGCCGGAAATGCCCTCTATGGAGCCAGCCACTAGCGCCCGAGCTTTATGCCGGACTGCTTCCGAGGTGGTGCACCACCCTGACTGTGGGCTGATTTTTTGTCAATATTTTTTATTATTGCAATTTATTCTCTGCCGAGATATATATCCAGTAGCCCTCAAGGTGTGTATCGGTCTAAAACCCGAGATGCACCTGAAGGATGACGTAAGACCGTTGATCCTAGTAGCCGCTGAGACTCAGGTTGATTTGCAAAATCGGCCTGAGGATCAAGTCCAAGCTTGGCAGAATACTTCAGGACACTAAAAGCGGCGTGTTCAGTCCTCGAGACTCAGGTTGGGTGCGGCCGACCAACCTGAGGATCAAAATCTCCTCGGAAACTATATTGCACATAAAATTTTCTGCATTGGACAAGCAATGCAGTAGCCCCCGAGACACTGGTCGGGTGGTAACACCAGATCACGGGATCAATGTGCACCTTTAATATTTGTAAATAATAAGCCCGAAGCCCAGTAGCCCCCGAGCCTTAATACGGGCACGAGTGGCCGAATTAAGGATCAATATCCATAGTAAAATCACAAATTATGTGTAATGACTCTATGTATCCAAGTACTTTATGTCATTAATGCTCGGATCCGCATTGTACAAAACTTTGTTGACCGACCATCGGCTTCCACCTCCTCGGCCAGTAGCCGAGGAGTGTTTGTCCTACTTTATAAAGCCTTATGAGGGCAAATATTTACAACAAACAAGGCAATCTAGCCATACGGTTTTATAAACAAAGGTACGCAGAGAGTTATATCACTATTTAACAGAAGAAATGTCTTCCAAAGAAAATAGTCCCGCTATCGGTTCCTTTCTTTGGGTTGTCATGCTAAGCATGATCATTAAACATCATCTCTAATGTAAGAGCAAAATATTGAGGATTTAGTTTGGGAAGCCAGTTAATAGCCCCCGGTAGTGTTCGGCGACAATCCGGGTCAAGCCGTAAACACTTCGACCAATGTTATGAACGGCCCATCATTTAACATAGTCATCGGATCACTGACCAGTTTACGGTTATTGTGAAAGTTAGTTTTCGGCTTTCTCCACTGAGGTGCTTAACCATGTGAGCTGGAAGCACAATCGCTGTGGTTCTCCCTTTGCACGCCTAGCCGAACAAAACGGAACGTAGGAAGCAAGTGCAGGAGCCGGGCAACCCAACTATTGACCGAAGACACAATTCGAAACCGATGCATATATAGCAATATCTGAGAATGTTTTTGCCGAATCCCTAAAGGTGTCCGGTGTTGCACTGCGAGACTAATGCTGGAGAAGCACAAATAGTTTAAAAGTGCCAAAAGCTTGGAAAACCAAGAAACATCAGTAAAAATATGACGTCCGAACAATATCAAGTGTTCGGTGCCAATCCGAAAGTTGGTCTTAGAAAAAAGAAGTGCTTCTATCGTGCTTTAACATGATACATCCTATCTCAAGACTTCGAGCGGATCATCCTACGGCTTCAACCTCCTATCCCGAGGGCGGAGTACTTCTCATCAGGCCAGTTTAGCAAACTAAACTCTAGCGGCTTTGAGAGAGAAATTAGGCTCCCCGGCTAGTGACCGCACACTCGTGTCGAAAAAGGAGTGATAAATAATAATAAAACTTTGCAACGACTAAGAAGAAGAACACTTATTATAAAACGGCTCAAATAAACTTAAGAGCCCCCAAGTGACTTGGGTAGAAGAATGATTGTATGTACCGAAGTATTTATATCATATCTATGTTCAACCGAACTTTAAACGCGTCTTAACCGACCGTCAGCTTCTCCCTCTTCGGTCAAGGACCGAAAAGTGTTATGTACTCCATCGGTCGACAATATCGACGGTGTTTCCAATAACCAGGCAATCAGGCCATAAGGCTGTAACAGACAAAGCGCGCTCAGGGAACTTATGCTATATTACCGTGAAGTGTAAGAAGCATCTTCGAAGAAAATAGTACCCCCACCGATACCTTTCTTCGGTGCTCATTGTTATTATGAGACTTTTGCAATAGATTTTTTGTACTCATGAGTTCCGTTGTGTGCCGACCATCATTGAAAACTATAAGAGCGCTAGCTTTCGGCTTCACCCAGTCTGAGGTCCGGCTCGGTTGACCCGATCGTGACAATCGCAGAGGTGCTCCCTTTACTCCCTAGCCGAACAATCGGGAACGTAGGGGTAAACACAGGAGCGAGGCAACCCAGCTTGCAAATCGCTTAAGTCAATATGGTGCATATTGTGGCGTAATACACGAACAAGGAACGAAGCCGTACAAGTATAATCATATGCAACAGGAAAAGCTTCATAAAGGAAGCACCCAAGTAAATGGGGTATTTGAATTTATGCGTCACAAACAAAGTTTGGGCAAGGAAATTTTTTACAAGCAACTTTTTTCCAAAAAAGTATAATGCTTGGTCGAACCAAGCACAAGTTAGAAATTAAAGCTTTGAGCATGAAAGCGACTTAGCTGGTTAATGTGTTCGGTATTGATGACACGGTCCGAGCTTGATGCAGGGCAAGGTTCTATCCCCCAAGCTGGTCCCGAGGTGGCAGAACGGAGAGCTCGACACGCCGAAGTGGTGACATAGCACGGTCAATGCAGACCGGCAGAGTGACGCTGAAGTCCCCAGATCATTTTCGTGTGCACAAAATAGTGCAAACCAGATATAATAGTAATAATGATAATTTTTTAAAAATGTTGCATAATAAATAATTTATGCAAAGTGAGGAATAGAAGAAATATGGCTTGGCGCCGAAGTCAATGTCGAGGCAGGGCGTCGACGTGATGTAGTAAAGGCGTGGCAAAGCCTGAATTCACAGGTCGGTCCAAGCTCTGGATGCGGCGTTCGCCGGACTATGTACGGAAATTGATCGAACCACCATGCGACCGTCGTTAATGCGGTCACCATTTGATAAACCGAGGCAAAGCCCTCGGCCCAGCTAACGTGATGGAGCTGGTCGGCTAGTCACGCCGAAGTGTCCAGAGTAGGTTGATGAAGAGATGGCGAAGCCCCCGGTCCAGCCGAGATGTCGAAGCCTCGACGTCAGCCGATGAGTCGAAGTAGGTCGGCGTGATGGACACCAGTTTGAAGAAGCAATAGTGCGGCCCTGTCGATGCAGGTCGTGACGTGGTCGATGTCGGCTTGATGAAGCGATCGTGCGGCGTTGCCGGCATGCCCGCTCCGTGTAATCCGTGGGGCGGCTATGTTGATGAAGGTTTATCCTTTGCGATGCCGGACTCTTGTTCGGCTTGCTGAGATGATGATCTGAAGAAGTTGAGCTCGGCTAAAGTGACGACATGTCTAGCGCAGGTCGGCAGCCGTGGAGTAATATTGCCGGACTGGTTTGACACCAGCATGATGTTGAAGATCATGTTCAAAAGATCTTAAAGTTAGTGGGATGTGTTCGGAAACAAAACACAATACCGTACAAAACTTCCTTCAAAAGGGATGTCCGAAATCCCGTTCATAAAAAAGATGAACTTGGGTCGGATTCGTTTTCGCGCAGAAAACAGATCCCAAAAGTGATGCACTAATCGGAAGGTTCCCGGAGTTTGGACGGTCGGATCGAGCTGAAATTTTGAGAGGTGGTAGATATAGGAATTCCGCAGCCGATGAACGGTTGGATCTTCCAAAGGACGTCCGAGCTAGAAGCTGGATACCACGCCCTAAACTCATCCAAATTCCCATCCAGATTTGACAAGGCTCCGGTATATCGTGGATTGCCAGAGATTCCTCCATCGGAACTCGACGAAATTTTCCAGGGTTGTTATAGGCCCAATTCCGCTCAATTCCACCAAAGCGATCGTCAAAGCGATACTCGAGGATGTGGTGGCGGCAGATACGAGTTCGCTGTCCAAAAAACAGCACGGTCGCTTGAGGGCAATGTTGACGTTGAGCCCCCGAGCTCCATAGATAATTCCTCCATGATCTTGATAGAGATCGGAGTTGATGTTTAATGAAGGCCCTCGTACGAACATGGTGATCCGAACACGGGGCGCAATTCTTGGTCGAACCAAGGTGACCAGTTGAACTGGTGACGAAGACGCCGAAGTCACAGTTGATCTGCAGGTGAGCCATCGATCCTTTTGTCGATCACACAGCGGAACTCTCAATGAAAGCACCAATGTCGGTGTCAAAACCGGCTTATCTCGGGTAGGGGGTCCCGAACTGTGTGTCTAGGCCGAATGGTAATAGGAGGCAGGGAACACGATGTTTTACCCAGGTTCGGGCCCTCTTGATGGAGGTAAAACCCTACGTCCTGCTTGATTAATATTGAAGATATGGGTAGTACAAGAGTAGATCTACCACAAGATGAATGAGGCTAAACCCTAGAAGCTAGCCTATGGTATGATTGTATGTATATGATCTATCGACTAGCCTGGCCTCGGTTTATATAATGCACCAGAGGCCTAGGATAACAAGAGTCCTAGCCGAATACGCCGGTGGGGAGGAGTCCTTGTCTTGATCGCCAAGTCTTGTGGAATATTCCTTGTATGCGGCAGCTGTCCGAACTGGCCCATGAGTATACGGCCATGGGGGTCCTCGGCCCAATCTAATAGATCGGGAGATGACGTGGTGAGTACCCCCTAGTCCAGGACACCGTCAGGGGCCAGCCCTCCATAGAGCTGTAAGTGAACAAGAGTACTTTTGGTAAATATATCCTGCTTTATCTCCGAGGACAATAACCATGACCTATATCTTGCAGTCCGGCTCGTAGCCCTTCTCAACAGAGTTCGTCTTCGGGGGATCTTCTTCCGGAGATGATGGAGAGTGAAACTCCTCCCCCTGCCTCCCCGCCACCTAGGGCGGACGACCCTGAGGTGTCATCACGGAGGATTTCTCCTGATCCGTTAAGGCCAGAAGGTGACCCTTCGGCCACCCGAAGTCCGGAGTATTCGGCTCCTAAGGAGAGCAACAGAAAGAGTCTGGGTTTGCCTGGTGCACAAGACGCACTGATGGGTCTTTTGGAGCAAGCGGCTATCTCGGAGATGCATCGTAATTTAATGGGTACGGTGGCTGAGAGGATTTCATCCGCCAAAAGCGGATTGCATGAGGCTTTTATGAGCCTTCTAAGAGGCTTTGAGGTACGCAAAATAATATATAAAATTTTTTATGATACCGCACATGCTAGGTGTGCTCTATATAGATAGTAGCCCCTGAGATGCTGGTTGCTGTCCAGAGGCGGCAAACAGAGGATCATAATCCCAGGTAATGATCACACAGCTTTCATGTGCAGGCGGCTGAGGGTTCGATGGCTGGCCCGACTGCTGAGTTTGCCGGACTGAGGCAGCAACTTGACGTGGCAGATGCTTACATTGCGCTTGTGAACAAGCAGCTTGACGAGGCACAGGGTATGTATTTCCGGGTGGTCAACAAATATTAAGAGGTGCATGATGCTAGTATCTATAATATGTTGTGACTGCAGATGGAGCTGCAGCCATGGAGACCCTTCGGGCAGAACTTTCCCGAGCCAAGGAACAAGAAAGGAGAAGTGATGCGGCCGCCCTAAAGGCGACCGAAGACTTAAGAGCCGAACAGGCTGCTCATCGCCAGAGTGAAGATAAAATAGCCAAGATGGCTGTTGAGCTGAAAGATGCCATCGGCCGATACGAGCTCCTTAAAAAGGAAAGCCAAGTGAAAGCGGCTGACCTGAAGAAAGACATGGAAGCAGCCAAGGAAGCCCGCTCTAAAATCAAAGCGACGAAGGAGGAGCTCCGTCAAACCGAAGATATCACGGCTCGGAAGCCCTTTTTGTTGCGGTCGAAATTTGGAGATCTGAAATATGCCCCTCTGGATCAATTATGGAGTGCTGCAGATGCGTATTCGGACTTGGCAATGAGTGTTGCTAATGCGACTGAGTTTTTCAAAGATCGGAAAGATCATGAAGTGGAGAGGTCGTTCTGGTTGCAGTTCAATGCTCCAACGCGTCCGCTGCTGTTGAATGAACAAATGGCCGAGTGGGCCAAGCTCCATAGGTTGTCCGGACTTGCCATGAGGTTTTACGTGGATCATCTTTGGCCGAAGAGGCCAAGGCCGAACAGTTATTTTGGTTTAGCGCAACGATTCCGTTGTGTTGTGCTACATATCGACGCTGTAAAGAGGTCAGCATGCATAGAGGGTGCGCGGATGGCTCTTGCCCGTGTTAAGACATACTGGGCAGAGATGGAGACTACCGCTATTGCGACCCAGGATCCGGCCGTAGGCCAGGTCTCGGCTGAGCACTATTTTGAAGAAGTCCTGGAAGGCGCTCGTGTAATAGAGGCTCAGTGCTCGAAGAGTATCATGCTCGAGTGACATGTATGCCAATTGTAAAAGGGCCAATTCCAGTTCTACCCCTAACTCGAACCCACTACTCAGTTTTGCCCCTAATTTTCAGGTATGCTCAGTTTTGCCCCTCCGCCGTTAATGTCACTTATAGAAATGCCCTTTTGCGCCGTTACCGTCCGGTCAAAGTACTTTGACCATCCAGAAAAAAATAGCAAAAAAAATCAAAAAATATGAAATTTGGTGGGATCGAAGATAGTCATGTCCGCAAGGCGCGTGCACATTTTTGTGTTGGTTGGACACTCCGGGAGCTCGTGGCAAAGGAAAACAAAAATAATTTATGCCTATGAACAGTAAATTCGAAAAAAATAGCAAAAAAGTTCAAAAAAATTTGAATTTATTTGGCGTCAAAGAGGCTTGAGTGCACGAAGTGCTTGCAAGTTTTGGTGATCAAATGACGTACGGGGCGCTCTAGAGAAAAAAAAAACAAAATAGTGTATTTTTTCAAAGTTTTTTTGAGCTAAAATTTGTTTTTTTCTCCAAGAGCTCCTACAATGTCCAAACACAACAAAAACGTGCACACATCTTGCGCACCTGAATATCTTGAGTCCCACGAAATTTCATATTTTTTTGATTTTTTCCTATTTTTTTTGAATTTACTGCTCGCATGCGTACAAAATTTATGTTTTCCTTTGACACGAGCTCCCGGAGTGTCCGAACGGCATGAAAATGTGCACGTGCCTTGCGGACATGACTATCTTCGATCCCAGCAAATTTCATATTTTTTTGATTTTTTTTGCTATTTTTTCAGGACGGTCAAAGACCTTTGACCGGACGGTAACGGCAGAGAAGGGCATTTCAATAAGTGAAACTAACGGCGGAGGGGCAAAACTGAGCATACCTAAAAATTAGGGGCAAAACTGAGTAGTGGGTTCGAGTTAAGGGCATAGATGTAAATGTCCCATTGTAAAAACAATGCTATTTGGATTATAAAGGCTGTATTTATACTTTTGCCTGAAAGTATTATGATGCCTCCTGTGAGGATGTTTATGTATGTATATAACCTGAATGTTTGCAGTCGTCGGCTTCAGCCCCCACGCATATAATGCGGGGGTGTTCGGAAAAGCGTGTGTTCACACTTAACCCAACGTCTTGGTCCATTAAGGAGGTGATAGCGCGGCGAACAAGGCAATCCGACTATATAGCTTTAACACTTTCACTTAGCCATAGGAGTTTGACGGTGGGGCTACCATATAGCCCCTGGTACTTCTGCACTCAGCCGAACACGGTGCGCGTACATACATGACCGAAAAACCGGTCCTTCGTTAATGCGGAGGAATCGCGAAGATTTCGCTGAGTCATTGAGCGGTTGACCAGTCTCCCGCTTTATCATGACAGTTAGTTTTTGGCTTTCTCTACTGAGGTGCTCATCTAGATGAACCAGGGCACAATCACAGTAGTTCTCCCGTTGCCACCTTAGCCGATAGAGCGGAACGTAAGGTAGCAAAACACGGGAGCCGGGCAAACCCAACTTTTGACCAAAGACATGATTCGGAGTTGATGCATATAAGGCCAAACTCGCGACGCCGAACACTCCCTAAGGTGTTCGGACTTTGCATCATATACTGGGCTGAGAAACGCCCTCGATTATGAGCCCTTAATTTCTAGGTACTTGCATTATTAGTCTAACGTGATGAAATGTCAATAATGCCAGCGTCCCTTTCGGTTGTGTTGAGCATCCGGAGGGAGTGAAGCAACAAGAGACACTAAAAAAAGGTTTTCACAGGGTCTTAATCTAAAGAGAAGCCTTTGAGCGGGGCCCTATTGCACGTCTGCGCCTGTGTCTCTGTTGTGCCGTATTCTGGAAGGGTGTAGCACGATGATCATCTGTAAAATAGAAAAACGTAGGTGAAAGTCTTCGTGCGAAAAATTAGTTACTCTTAATGAACCATTAAAATGCAATCTAAATAGGGTCAGGCCGAACTGGAGCCCTTTTTACATGCGGGAAGCCCCTAGCAGCACCTATGGGGGTATATCCATCGACCCAATCGCAGGTTTATCTGAGATGTTATAGCTAGTGGTGCATCGGACTCGTCTAACCGCGTCCGCGGTCTTGATGACTGATCATTTCTTCTAGTTGGAGAGGTTGTTCAGTGGCTGGCTGCTAGAGCCGCCACATATTCCTCCCTATGTGAGGAATGCTATGTGTTTCCGCTAACTATGATGATGCCACGTGGACTGGGCATCTTAAGCTTAAGATAAGCGTAATGCGGTACTGCATTAAAACGAGCGAAGGCCGTTCTCCCGAGTAGTGCGTGATGGCTACTTCGGAATGGAGCGATGTCGAAGGTTAATTCTTCGCTTCAGAAGTTGTCGGAAGAACCGAATACAACCTCTAGTACTAGAGAGCCCGTACAGCGGGCCTTTGGGCCTGGTATTACTCCTTTAAAGGTAGTATTACTTTGGATGATTCTTGTCGGGTCTAGGGGTTCCCGAACTGTGCATCTAAGGCTAATGATAACAGGAGGCGGGGACACAATGTTTACCCAGGTTCGGGCCCTCCCGATGGAGGTAATACCCTACTTCCTGCTTGATTGATCTTGATGATATGAGTATTACAAGAGTTGATCTACCACGGGATCGTAGAGGCTAAACCCTAGAAGCTAGCCTATGATTATGATTGTTGTTGTCCTATGGACTAATCCCTCTAGTTTATATAGACACCGGAGGGGGCTAGGGTTACACAGAGTTGGTTACAAGGGAGGACATCTACATATCCGAATTGTCAAGCTTGCCTTCCACGCAAAGGAGAGTCCCACCCGGACACGGGACGAAGTCTTCAATCTTGTATCTTCATAGTCCAACAGTCCGGCCAAAGTATATAGTCCGGCTGTCCGAGGACCCCCTAATCCAGGACTCCCTCAGTAGCCCCTAATCCAGGCTTCAATGATGATGAGTCCGGCGCGCAGATTGTCTTCGACATTGCAAGGCGGGTTCCTTCTCCGAATACTCCATAGAAGATTTTGAACCCAAGGATCGTGTTCGGCTCTGCAAAATAAATTCCACGTACCATCGTAGAGAGTATCTTATTCCAAAAATCTAATCTGCTGACAACTTTTTATAATGTGACGTCCTGCCGTGGCCCGGTCATTACGAACCGTTTTCCCTGCCTGCCACTGCACGTGTCGCGAGGCGGTTTTATTGGCACGTCTTGTCGAAGCAGAGATCGTGTTCCCCTTATCACAGGATTCTTATCAATACGGGTGTGGGTAACCCAATCGTGTTTGTTAGTATGACTCCTCGATTTTAGGCAAGTTCCGAACGGCCACGCGGAGGACCCTTGATATTCACCCTCTTTATAAACGGGCCAAGGCCTGTCCTTTTCTTCTCGCGCCCAATCCTACCCCTCCCCCACCTCGAGTTCCAACACCCAATGATTAGGCTAAGCGCTTCGGACCTTGAACTATGTCCGGATCCAACCTTCAAGGTCGGTGGATGGCCTCCTCTGTCACAGAGGAGGACATCAAGAAGCTAAGGGAAGCCAGATATCTGACCGTCGAAACTCGCACAGGCTGCCCGCTCAAGGGCAGGTCATCCTCACTCTCAAACCCAATGAGAGTGTCGTATTTGTTTCCCACTTCCTCCGAGGGTTAGGCTTTAGTCTTGATCCCTTTGTAAAAGGGCTTATGTTCTATTACGGGCTCGATTTCCAAGATCTAGCTCCAGATTCCATCATTCACATCTTGTTGTTTGTCGTCGTGTGTGAGGCCTTCCTCCGCATCACCCCACACTTCGGCTTATGGCTCAAGACCTTCAATGTGAAGCCGAAGATGATCGACGGGCGACACGCAGAATGCGGAGGTGCCATAATAAGCAAAGGCGTTGATGCTCCATGGCCTAAGGGCTCCTTCCCGGAGGTGTCCAACTTATGGCAGCGGGAGTGGTTTTACATCTCAGCTCCCCTAAGTAAAAAGCGGGCAGCTGCCTCTGCCTTCCGCTCCCCCCCCTCCCCGCCGCAACTGGTGTCATGGGTCAACAAGGGGCTGGACTGGGGGCCAGTTAATGACGTGCTGACATTGCAAAGTTGCATCCAAGATGTCCTCAAGAGGGATGTCAGTCTTGTCAAGGTAATGCAAGTTATGCTAGTTCGTCGGGTCCTACCTTGCCAACGTCGATCTCTCCATTTGTGGGAGTTCAACCCGGAAGGACTGTGAACTATTCAGAAATTCTTCGACGTGACGCTCGAAGAGATGTACGGATTGTTCTTCGGATAACGAATAACGGGTCCGGACACCACCGAGGATGCGGGTCTCAACTGCAACCGCCTCAACCGAGGCATAGGTGGAGGCACGGCTATGGCACAACCCACAATGCGGCTCAACCGCCTCAAGACCCGTATATCTTTACCATTTTCTTCCTATCAGGACCCTATTCTCTGAAGGCCTTTCCGATAGCCTGATTATTGGACCCATCATGGGAAGGAAACAACAAGGAAGCAGGAAGCTTTGACGTACAAGGGAATCCCCAGGTGGTCTCTGATAACGATCGCTATACCTGTTGATGGTGTCCTGGACTAGGGGGTACTCACCACGTCATCTCCCGATCTATTAGATTGGGCAGAGGACCCCCATGGCCGTATACTCATGGGCCAGTTCGGTCAGCTGCCGCATACAAGGAATATTCCACAAGACTTGGCGATCAAGACAAGGACTCCTCCCCACCGGCGTATTTGGCTAGGACTCTTGTTATCCTAGGCCTCTGGTGCATTATATAAACTGAGGCCAGGCTAGTCGATAGATCATATATACAACAATCATACCATAGACTAGCTTTTAGGGTTTATCCTCTCCGATCTCGTGGTAGATCTACTCTTGTACTACCCATATCATCAATATTAATCAAGCAGGACGTAGGGTTTTACCTCCATCAAGAGGGCCCGAACCTGGGTAAAAGATCGTGTCCCCTGCCTCCTGTTACCATCCACCTTAGACACACAGTTCGGGACCCCCTACCCGAGATCCGCCTGTTTTGACACCGACATTGGTGCTTTCATTGAGAGTTCCGCTGTGTGATCGACAAAAGGATCGATGGCTCGCCTGCAGATCAACTGCGACTTTGGCGTCTTCGTCACCAGTTCGACTGGTCACCTTGGTTGGACCAAGAATTGTGCCCCATGTTCGGATCACCATGTTTGGAAAAGGGCCTTCATCAAACATCAACTCCGATCTCTATCAAGATCACGGAGGAATTATCTATGGAGCTCGGGGGCTCAACGTCAACATTGCCCTCAAGTGACCGTGCTGTTTTTTTTGGACAGCGAACTCGTATCTGTCGCCACCACCTCCTCGAGTATCGCTTTGACGATCGCTTTGGTAGAATTGTGCGGAATTGGGTCTATAACAACCCCGGAAATTTCGTCGAGTTCCGATGGAGGAATCTCTGGCAATCCACGATACACCAGAGCCCTCTCAAATTTGGATGGGAATTTGGATGAGTTTAGGGCATGGTGTCCAGCTTCTAGCTCGGACGTTCTTTCGAAGATCCAACCGTTGATCGGCTGGGAAATTCCTATATCTACCACCTCTCAAAATTTCAGCTCGATCTGACCGTCCAAACTCCGGGAACCTTCCGCTTAGTGCATCACTTTTTGGATCTGTTTTCTGCGCGAAAACGAATCCGACCCGAGTTCATCTTTTTTATGAACGGGATTTCGGACATCCCTTTTGAAGGAAGTTTGGTATGGGGTATTGTGTTTTGTTCCCGAACACATCCCACTAACCTTAAGATCTTTTTAACATGATCTTCAACATCATGCTGGTGTCAAACCAGTCCGACAATATTACTCCACGGTTGCCGACCTACGCTAGACACGTCGTCACTTAAGCCGAGCTCAACTTCTTCGGATCATCATCTCCGCAAGCTGAACAAGAGTCCGGCATCGCAAAGGATAAATCATCATCAATATCGCCGCCCCACGGATTACATGGAGCGGGCATACCGGCATCGCCGCATGGTCGCTTCATCAAGCCGGCATCGACCACGTCACGACCTGCATCGACAGGGCCGCACTATTGCTTCTTCAAACTGGTGTCCATCACGCCGACCTACTTCGACTCATCGGCTGACGTCGAGGTTTCGACATCTCGGCTGGACCGGGGGCTTCGCCATCTCTTCATCAACCTACTCCGGACACTTCGGCATCACTAGCCGACCAGCTCCGTCACGTTAGCTGGGTCGAGGGCTTTGTGTCGGCGAGTCAACCTTTACCAGCATTGCCATGCCATCGTTTTAGCGCCCATCAGGCAATGGGTGTGCGGAGCGAGTCCCAATTTTGGGAATCATCTTCCTTTGGATTGCTACAGCAAATAAACCAAGTGCTATTAATCCCAGTATTTTTTGCTTGTTTGGGTTCATTTTTCCCAAGGAATTATTACTCTGGTTTGTCCATGATATGTACACAGGTCTATCAAATGGTGACCGCATTAACGACGGTCGCGTGGTGGTTCGATCAGCTTCCGTACATAGTCCAGCGAGCGCCGCATCCGGAGCTCGGACCGACCTGTGAATTCGGGCTTTGCCACGCCTTTACTACATCACACCGACGCCCTGCATCGACATTGACTTCGGCGCCAGGCCATATTTCTTCTATTCCTCACTTTGCATAAATTATTTATTATGCAACATTTTTTTAATTATCATTATTACTATTATCTCCAGTTTGCACTATTTTTTGTGCACAGGAAAATGATTCGGGGACTTCGGCGTCACTCTGCCGGTCTGCATTGACCGTGCTATGTCACCACTTCGGCGTGTCGAGCTCTCCGCTCCGCCACCTCGGGACCGGCTTGGGGGATGGAACCTTGCCCAGCATCAAGCTCGGACCACGTCATCAATACCGAACACATTAACCAATTAAGTCGCTTTCATGCTCAAAGCTTTAATTTCTAACTTGTGTTCGGTTCGACCAAGAATTATACTTTTTTGGAAAAAGTTGCTTGTAAAAAATTTCCTTGTCCAAACTTTATTTGTGACGCATAAATTCAAATACTCTGTTTACTTGGGGGCTTCCTTTATGAAGCTTTTCCTCTTGCATATGATTATACTTGTACGGCTTCGTTCCTTGTTCGTGTATTACGCCACAATATGCACCATATTGACTTAAGCAATTTGCAAGCTGGGTTGCCTCGCTCCTATGTTTACCCCTACGTTCCCGATTGTTCGGCTAGGGAGTAAAGGGAGCACCTCTGCGATTGTCACGATCGGGTCACCCGAGCCGGACCTCAGACTGGGTGAAGCCGAAAGCTAGCGCTCTTATTATTTTCAATGATGGTCGGCACACAACGGAACTCATGAGTACAAAAAATCTATTGCATAAGTCTCATAATAACAATGAGCACCGAAGAAAGGTATCGGTGGGGGTACTATTTTCTTCGAAGATGCTTCTTACACTTCGCAGTAATATAGCATAAGTTTCCTGAGCGCGCTTTGTCTGTAACAGCCTTATGGCCTGATTGCCTGGTTATTGGAAACACCGTCGATATTCTCGACCGATGGAGTACATAACACTTTTCGGTCCTTGACCGAAGAGGGAGAAGCCGACGGTCGGTTAAGACGCGTTTAAAATTCGGTTGAACATAGATATGATATAAGTACTTCGGTACATGCAATCATTCTTCTACCCAAGTCACTTGGGGGCTCTTAAGTTTATTTGAGCCATTTTATAATAAGTGTTCTTCTTCTTAGTCGTGGCAAAGTTTTATTATTATTATTTATCACTCCTTTTTTCGACGCGAGTGTGCGGTTACTAGCCGGGGAGCCTAATTTCTCTCTCAAAGCCGCTAGAGTTTAGTTTGCTAAACTGGCCTAATGAGAAGTACTCCGCCCTCGGGATAGGAGGTTGAAGCCGTAGGCTGACCCGCTCGAAGTCTTGAGATAGGATGTACCATGTTAAAGCACGACAGAAGCACTTCTTTTTTCTAAGACCAATTTTCGGATTGGCACCGAACACTTGATCTTGTTCGGACATCATGTTTTTACTGACGTTTCTTGAGTTTCCAAGCTTTTTGGCACTTTTAAACTATTTGTGCTTTTCCAGCATTAGTCTCGCAGTGCAACGCCGGACACCTTTAGGGATTCGGAAAAAACATTCTTAGATATTGCTATATATGCATCGGTTTCGAATTGTGTCTTCGGTCAATAGTTGGGTTGCCCGGCTCCTGCACTTGCTTCCTACGTTCCGTTTTGTTCGGCTAGGCGTGCAAAGGGAGAACCACTGCGATTGTGCTTCCAGCTCACATGGTTAAGCACCTCAGTGGAGAAAGCCGAAAACTGACTGTCACAATAAGCGTAAACTGGTCAGCGATCCGATGACTATGTTAAATGACGGGCCGTTCATAACATTGGCCGAAGTGTTTATGGCTTGACCCCGACTGTCGCCGAACACTACCGGGGGCTATTAACTGGCCTCCCAAACTAAATCCTCGATATTTTGCTCTTACATTAGAGCTGAGGTTTAATGATCATGCTTAGCATGACAACCCAAAGAAAGGAACCGATAGCGGGACTATTTTCTTTGGAAGACATTTCTTCTGTTAAACAGTAATATAACTCTCTGCGTACCTTTGTTTATAAAACCGTATGGCCAGATTGCCTTGTTTGTTGTAAATCTTTGCCCTCATAAAGGTTTTATAAAGTAGGACAAACATTCCTCAGTTACTGGCCGAGGAGGTGGAAGCCGATGGTCGGTCAACAAAGTTTTGTACAATGCGGATCTGAGCATTAATGACGTAAAGTACTTGGATACATAGAGTCATTACACATAATTTGTGATTTTACTATGGATATTGATCCTTAATTCGGCCACCCATGCCAGCATTAAGGCTCGGGGGCTACTGTGCTTCGGGCTTATTATTTACAAATATTAAAGGGGCACATCGATCCCCTGATATGGTGTTGCCACCCGACCAGTGTCTCGAGGGCTACAGCATTGCCCAACCTGAGTCTCGAGGACTAAGCACGCCACTTTTTGTGTCCCGAAGTATTCTGCCGAGCTAGGACCTGATCCTCAGGCCGATTTTGCAAATCAACCTGAGTCTCAGCGGCTACTGGGATCAGCGGTCTTACGTCATCCATCAGGTGCATCTCGGGTTTTAGACCGATACACACCTTGAGGGCTACTGGCCATATATCTTGGCAGAGAATAAATTGCAATAATAAAAAATATTGACAAAAAATCGGCCCACAGTCGGGGTGGTGCACCACCTCGGAAGTAGTCCGGCATAAAGCTCGGGCGCTGGTGGCTGGCTCCATAGAGGGCATTTCCGACATTAAGCTCGGCTAAACTCCTTCAACTTTTTTGAACCAAGGTGATATGACACCTCAGATATAGTCCGGCGTTGGAGCTGGGACACTGTCCGGCGTTGGAGCTTGGATATAGTCTGGCGTTCGAGCTCGGATACATAGTCCGGCGTTGGAGCTCGGATACATTCCGACGTTAGAGCTAGGAAGCGGTCCGGCGTTGGTGCTCGGCTGCAAAAGATACCTCGAATGCAGTCCGGCGTTGGAGCTCTGATGCAAGAGGACGCTGCCGCCCGGGAACAATTTCAATCCCGAGGTGTGGCATAAAAATAACAAGGCATTGATAAAGGCCAGAAACTTAAAGGGGCTCCTCGGATACCCAACGTGTAAACTCGCCAAATGCATTTCGGCGATCCTCAAGATCGAAGATGAGAAAATTTGTTGAACCAGTTTTCAAGACCGTCAACCGAAGATGAAGAACAGTTCGGAAGAATCGAGGAGCATCCCTAACTTGAAGACCGGTTCAGGGGGCTACTGACGGTGTCCTGGACTAGGGGGTACTCACAACGTCATCTCCCGATCTATTACATTGGGCCCAGGACCCCCATGGCCGTATACTCATGGGCCAGTTCAGACAGCTGCCGCATACAAGGAATATTCCAAAAGACTTGGCGATCAAGACAAGGACTCCTCCCCACCGGCGTATTCGGCTAGGACTCTTGTTATCCTAGGCCTCTGGCGCATTATATAAACAGAGGCCAGGCTAGTCGATAGATCATATATACAACAATCATACCATAGGCTAGCTTTTAGGGTTTAGCCTCTCCGATCTCGTGGTAGATCTACTCTTGTACTACCCATATCATCAATATTAATCAAGCAGGACGTAGGGTTTTACCTCCATCAAGAGGGCCCGAACCTGGGTAAAACATCGTGTCCCCTGCCTCCTATTACCATCCACCTTAGACGCACAGTTCGGGACCCCCTACCTGAGATCCGCCGGTTTTGACACCGACACCTGTTTTACATACCCACACGCAGCTTTCCCTTGGACAGGACATGTCAAATAGTCCTATTTTTGCTTATTGCACTACTTGTATACATACGCTTTGACGTACCATTTAAATAACAATGTACATCGTTAGCTTATTATTGCATTTCTTCATCTTTTTTCCCTGTCTGCTTATTTACGACAAATTGCACCCGTACATTCTGGTACGTCCAGTGCGCCAGGGGCTTCAGTGTACCCCATAACACGGCAAGAAAAGTCCGAACATTTCGACAGTGCGGCACCCCGAACTTATAGCATTATATGCATCAGCTTCGAATCATGTCTTGGGTCAATAGTTGGGTTTGCCCGGCTCCCATGTTTTGGTACCTTACGTTCCGCTATATCGGCTAAGGTAGCACTGGGAGAACTACTGCGATTGTGTCCCGGTTCTTCTAGACGAGCACCTCAGTAGAGAAAGCCGAAGACTGACTGTCATGATGCGGCAAGAGCTGGTCGCTGTTCGAGAGGTCTCAAATCCTTAAAGATTTTTTCCGCTTCTGGCGAGGAATCGGCCTTGTCAGATTTAGGCGTATATAGGGCCCCAAGTTCGGCCTTCCGAATAATAGGGGCTTTGCCAAAATTTAAAATTGTAGACTTCTATGGCTAAGTGAGAGTGATAAAGTTGTATAGTCCGATTGCCTTGTTCGCTGCGCTAAACACCTCCTTAAAGGACCAATTTTTTTGGATAAAGAGTGTTTAAGATTTATCCCAAACACCTCAGTACTAGTTACATGGGGGCAGAAGCCGACGACTGGCCAACTCTCAGATTTTATAAAACGTCTGCACATAAGGTAATATTTTAAATCGGTAAGCGTTATTTAGCGCACATGCACTCGTTTTCATATTAAAGGATCACACGAGTACATTCATTCAAATATTACATCCTTAGCACATTCCTCCGGCACAAGGCGGGCACCCTTCAGGACACTGTCATAATACTTTTCAGGGTGGCGATGCTCCTTGCCCTCCGGTGGCCCCTCCTTAACCAGCTTTTCGGCGTCCATCTTTGCCCAGTGCACTTTCGCACGGGCAAAGGCCCTGCGCGCACCTTCAATGCAGACAGACTGCTTTATGACTTCAAACCGTGGGCAGGCATTCACAAGCCGCTTCACCAAGCCGAAGTAGCTGCCAGGCAAGGGCTCGCCAGGCCACATCCGGACTATGATACCCTTCATGGCCAGTTCGGCCGCCTTGTGAAGCTTGACCAGTTTGCTTCAGCTGGTCGCTCAAGGGCATCGGATGTTCGGTCCCAGCATATTAAGACCAGAACAACTTTTCCGTCGAGCTCCCTTCCTCGGCCCGGTAGAACTCCGCGGCATCCGATACGCTGCGTGATAGATCCGTGAACGCTCCTGGAGAGCTCCGAATTCGGGTATGTAAAAGGAAAGTCTCCTTCACATGCTTGCTTTGCATAATAAATGCCTTACCCGCCGCTATCTTCTTGACCGCCTGAATCTCCTGGAGGGCCTTTTGGGCTTCGGCCTTGGCATTTTGTGTGTTCTCGAGGGCCTTCGCAAGCTCGGACCCCTGCGTCTTAGAGTCACGCTCCAAGGATTCGTATTTCTTGAAAAAATCCTGGAGCTCTTGCTGAACCTCGCCGACTTGGGCCTCTTGCTTCTCGCGCTCGATGCGCTCCTTGGCTGCTCTCTCTTCGGCCTCGGACAACGCCTTCTTTAGGGCCTCCACTTCGGTCATGGCCCCTAGCAAAATTCATGATGATCCTATGATCTAATGACCACTTTTTTCTTTATCAATATACAGACGGGGTATCACTTACCTTTGTTCTCTTCAAGCTGCCTCTTGGTAAGGCCGGGCTCTTCCTCGGACTGCTCAAGGTCCCGCTTCAGTCCGGAGACCTCCGCAGTATGAGCGGCAACGGCCAGTAGCGAAGCCTGCTTATTCACATAGACACATTCTGATTAGACTCCTGTGATTGTTATTTGATCCTCTGTTCGGCCTTTCTTTGCGAACACCAAATAGAGCATCAGGGGCTACTGTCTATGCTGTGATATTTTCTCATAATTTGATCACTTACCTCGAAGCCTGTTAGGAGGCTAGCACAGGCTTCGGTCAATCTGCTTTTGGCGGACCGAACCTTCTCAACCACCGCACTCATGATGGTGTGGTGCTCTTCGTCAATGGAAGCGCCGCGGCGCTTCCAGCAAGTTGTCTGATGCCTCTGGATGGACAAAGGCCATTGGCACAGACGGCTCGCCCCCCGTAGTGAGGGGTTGCCTGACAAAATCCGGAACCACTGGAGGTTCCGGCGCAGTATCCTTCTGGGGGCCAAACTTGCTGCACCCCCGTCATTAGAACCCATGGGAGTCTTACCCCCCATGCGCCCGACATCTGGGATGTCGCCTTGGGGCGCCTCCAGAATCATCTCCCCTTGGTCCAGTGCCCTCTGAGACAACACCTCGATGTCATCGTGGGCCGGGGGGAGGTGGTTGTCGGGAGTGAATCATTGTTCATCACCGACTGGCCCAAAGACCCATCCGAAGAGGATACGTCAATGTGGGCTTTGCATGGACTGCACGATCATGTTTGACATGATAAGAAGCAATAAAACAAAACATACCAGAACTATTATAGTATCTGGATACTTACGACTTCGCCAGGGGCTTGTCCCTGGGCAACCACTCCTCGTCGCTGTAAGCGGCTGTTGTGGAGTGGTCCGGAAGGAGGGTCCTTCCCTTTTTGGACCCTTCGGCCTCCCCAGATGGGGCGGCCTTCCTTTT
>NC_041392.1:285822640-285824180 GCF_002162155.2 Triticum dicoccoides | reverse complement strand
TTCGCCCCGGTGTTTTCGGATGATGCTTCCGATACAACCTTGCGCCGGAGACCTTTCCTGGTCCCTGTGGCCTTCTTCTTGGCCTTCTTCTCTGGCGCTTAATAGGGCGCCGGAACCAGCATCTCCATTAAGAGAGCCTTTTGCTGGATCTTCGGGCAGTGGGGCCAGACAGTCGATCCGCTCCACTGTCGCTACCTAGTCCTGTTAAAATGGCATGGAGGCTCAGATCCCTCACATGATTATACTAGGGAAAGGAACATCTTGTGAGATATAAAGAGCTTACCGGAATGGCAGGGTGCTTTGCGCTGAGTCCGCGATCCTCGGTAAGGGGAGGAGGAACCTCGGCGTCCTTGAACAGCACCTTCCAGACGTCTTTGTGCGTCATGTCGAAAATCTCTCGCAGCGTCTGGTGCTCGGCCGGGTCAAACACCCACATATTGAATGCCCGTCTTTGACACGGAAGGATCCGGCGGAAGAGCATGACTTGGAGCACATTGACAAGCTTGATTTTCTTGCTTATCATATTTTTAACATAGCTCTGGAGTCCGGTCAGCTCCACCGATGAACCCTAGGATATGCCCTTCTCTTTCCAGGAGGTGAGCTGAGTGGGGATGCCAGATCGAAATTCGGGGGCCGGCACCCAGTTGGTGTCGCGCGGCTCGGTGATGTAGAACCACCCCGATTGCCACCCCTTCACGGTATCCAAATAGGAGCCTTTGAGACAAGTGACGTTAGGCATTTTGCCCACCATGGCGCCTCCGCACTCTGCTTGCTGGCCGACCACCACCTTCGGTTTCACGTTGAAGGTCTTTAGCCACAGGCCGAAGTGGAGCTTGATGCGGAGGAAGGACTCGCACACGACGATAAACGCTGAGATGTTGAGGATGAAATTGGGGGCCAGATCATGGAAGTCCAGCCCGTAGTAGAACATGAGCCCGTGGAAAAATGTGTGGAGGGGAAATCCAAGTCCACGGACAAAGTGGGCGAGGAATACAACCCTCTCATGGGGTTCTGGAGTAGGGACGATCTTCCCCGCGTTTGGGAGTCGGTGCGCGATGTCTGCGGCCAGGTATCTAGCTTCCCGGAGCTTCGTAATGTCCTCTTCCGTAATGGAGGAGACCATCCACTTGCCTCCCACTCCGGACATGTTTGGAATGGCTTTGCGGAGAAGATATGAACTTGGGCGCTGGAGCTCGAGTGCGCGAGAATGGATGGGCAGGGGAAGAAGAACGCGTGGGTGAAAAAGAGGAATCCTTGTCCCTTTATAACGGCGGTAAAAACTGTGCGCCTCCTCGCTTGCCCCATAAAATCGCTTATTCCCCAAACGCCGCGATTGATGGCACGTGTCGGAGTTATTGGCGACGGGTATCCCGAAGACGGAAAGATGATATTTCAAGACCGGGGCTAGCAAAGCCCCTCAGGCCGACTGCTGGCTGCTGACTGCCCACCAGGCCGACTGCTGGCTGCCGACTGCTCCACCAGGCCGACTGCTGGCTGCCGACTACTCCACTAGGCCGACTGCTGGCTGCCGACTGCTCCA
>NC_041392.1:285798441-285822239 GCF_002162155.2 Triticum dicoccoides | reverse complement strand
CTGCTCCACCAGGCTGACTGCTGGATGCCGACTGCTCCATCAGGCCGACTACTGGCTGCCGAATACCCCACCAGGCCGACTGTTGGCTGCCGACTGCACCACCAGGCCGACTGCTGGTTGCCGACTGCTCCACCAGGCCGGCTGTTGGCTGCCGACTGCTCCAACCAGCTAGCTTCCCAAAGTCAACTACAGCCTGACGCGACCCCGACGTGACGGCTGTACCTGAGCACTGTACACGCGACACTCCAGCCATCATGTACAGTGACACTTGTCCCTGGGCACTATTTATGAAGTGAACCAGGGGACAAGTGTGACATCCCACCATGCCTTGCCCATGCCACTAGCTAGCTTACATCCTAAGCTACCTCACACTATAAAAGGAGGCCTCATCCATCCATCCAGGAGGATGGACTATCACGCACGCATGCTAGCTAGCAAGATAGCTAGCTAGCACGCGCACACACACACACACATGTATGAGCACCCAAGCTCACTCACGACCATGCATGGCCACTAGTTCATATGGTCACCCGGCCATGGGCACGCATGCCCAAGATACAGCTCCAGGAGAACTCTGTACCAGATATACATACCAGATATACTCAGACATGCAGGAGTAGGGATGTTATCTCTCCGGAGAGCCCCGAACCTGGGTAAAATAGCGCGTGCTACTCGCATACCCGTCCCTGGATATTTCGGCAGCAGTCTTGCCCTCACATGAAGCCACCATGTGGCATATGTCATCTAGCAACCCCCGTGAGAATACCACGACATTTGACGCCCACCGTGGGGCGGTACTATGCTACCACGCTGCTGCTGGTTTCGCAGTCCGGGCGGGACCATCTTCGTCATCACCGCGGCGTCGCCGTCGTCTCTCCGGTAGCGCTTGGGGGCCTGACATCGATGCGCCCTCGGAGCGGCCGGGAGGGGCGGCGCGTCCTCACCGTCGGCCTCTTCGTCTTCATCATCGCGGCGTCACGCCGTCTCTCCGATAGCGGTCGGGGGCTCGACATCGACATGCCCCCGGAATGGCCGTGAGGGGCAGCGCGTCCTCGCCATCGGCCTTGCCTTCTTCACCCCCACCGCAGTGCCGACCATCCGTCCATGCGCGTGCCGCGCGCGGGGCCTTGTTTCGGTCGACCGTGGCAATCTACGCGCCGCTTGCGTTTGCTTCCCTCCGCGTTGCGCCTTGCTTCGGCCGACACACGAGCACCCGCCCCTCCACATACTATCTATGCAAGCTAGCTAGATGCGAGTCAACAATGGTCAATCCATTAGCCAAATACACTAGCAAAATACTACCCAGACTACTCCATACACCCATGCATAGTCCAAATGCAAGTCAGATACTAGTTGGATAGTCTGAACATTGGTCAGACTATAGACAGACGATAGACAATGTTCGGATAATGGTCATGCATCAGTCAGACAGTGGCCGGACAATGGCCTGGCTCGGCCCGACGCCCAGCCCCGTGCTTCTGCCGCGGGTAGCGCTCCACCGCGCGCGGCCGTCGTCACGCTCCCCGCGCTGGCGCTGCTCACACCGCCACGTGTGCTCGCTGCTCCGGCTCCGCCGCACCTGCCTACTGCTTCGTCCGCCTCCACACCAGCACCGGCCCTGCTCCTCCGCCTCCCGCGCTACTCTGCCGGGCTCCGGAGCCGCTGGACGGGTCGCGCATCCTGCGCCCGCTCCGCCTCGGGCTCATGTCATCGTCTTGGCGCCGGCTCCTCCGCACCCCGCGACGTCCGGCCTTCCGCCGCTGCGCCACCTCACGACGCCCGGCCGACTCCTCCAGCCTCCACCTCGACTCGGTCGCGCCCGACTCGTCCACCCCGGCCCTGGCTCTCCGCCTCCGGCCTTGCCCATGGCTGGGAGTTCCGCCCTCCAACGTCTCTGGCTCGCTGCGGCCGACTGCTCCCCCCTCCGGCCGGCTGCGCCGCTGTCCCGGGTGGCTTCCCCGCGCACCTCCGCCTCCGGCCTGCCGCTGCTCGGGGCCGGCTCCCGTCCCGCACGCCTCACTCTGCACCTAAGCGCCCGAGCGCGCCGGCTCTGCGCCGCTCCGGCCGCCTCTCCTCCAACAGCACCGCGGTGCCGACCTTGTCGCCCTCTGCCTGCTCCGTCCCGCGGTTGCGCATCCCGCCGCTTTGCTCCTCCACGGCTCCGACGAGCTGGCCGGCTTCCTCGAGCTCGCGCCCAGCTCACCCCTCCGCGCCCCCGCGCCTCTTAGGCACGCTGCGCCGTGCCTCCGTCCGGCTGCCCCGCACGCGTCCGTGACCCAGACCATGCCCATGGCCGGCTCTCCGCCCGGGCCGACTGCTGGCTCCGCCCGGTCGTCTGCCGCCCGCGCCGGCTCTGGCTCCGACCCGGCTAGCGCTCGTTCGCCAGCTCCACCGCCTCTAACCCGGCTCTGGTCTCGCTGGCTCGTAGCGTCCGGCTGCGCCCCGCTCCTGGCCGGGTGCCGCTCCACCCGCCTAATGACCTAAAGAAAAAATAAGAGAGAGAGGATGCCGGGGTAAGAAAGAAAAGGGCCGCCAGCCCAAGGGCCAGCTGGAAGAAGAGTCAAGCGCTGGCTACCAAGGAAAAAAGTGTGGCCGACTGGAGGAGTCCGGCTGCTCACATGCGGTCTGCCAAAATAAGAGAGAGAGAAAGAAAGAAGTCGAGGCCGGCTGCTGGCGTGCGAGCTGGTTAGAAAAATCAAGGGTTGTGTGCCCAGCCGACTGGCTAAGAAAAAAGTACGTCCGGCTCCCCGCATGGAGTCGGAGAGAAAGAGAAAAAAAAGTGAGAGAGATGTGCGTTCGACTGCACGCAACTGGCTGGAATATGCGTCCGACTGCCAGATGTGCATCCGACCGCTGACTGCCTGGCCGGCTGCAAAGAGCCTGACTGTTGTGTCGGGGTCCGCCCGCCCAGCTGGCTGAAGAAGAAAAAGAATACAAAGTAGTTGTCGGGAGATCCAGCACGACTGCTCAGCAGTCGGCCCAGATCTCGGGGGCTACACCCAGCGGGTGCGCTGACGCGCTCCCGCGAAGAAGAAGACAAAGTAGTTGCCGGGAGATCCGGCCTGACTGCTCAGCAGTCGGCCCAGATCTCGGGGGCTACACCCAGCGGATGCGCTGACGCGCTCCCGCGAAGAAGAAGACAAAGTAGTTGCCGGGAGATCCGGCACGACTGCTCAGCAGTCGGCCCAGATCTCGGGGGCTACACCCAGCGGATGTGCTGACGCGCTCCCACGAAGAAGAAGACAAAGTAGTTGCGGGGAGATCTGGCCCGACTGCTCAGCACTCAGCCCGAATCTCGGGGGCTACACCTAGTGGGTGCGCTGGCGCACCCCCACGGTAGATGGCAAACAAGAGAAGAGTTTTGTCCGGCTCCGAGCAGCCGACAGAAGAGAAAAAGAAGAAGATAGGCGCTGCAAGATGCATCGCCGCCTGGCCGGTCGAGCCTGACCGGCCGGGACCCCTTCGAGCACCCGGAGGCTCAACCTCCGTCCCGACTACACGAAAATCAGTGTGAGCTCCTCACCCGCATATTTTTGCACCGCAAGAGCACGGATAGCCCCGAGCGATACTTGGGGGCTATGTCCGCATTTTATTATAGTTGCATCACTGTTCACCACGGCGCCAGCCAGAGTTGGCCCGGGAGCTGGCCGCTTGCCCTGAGACGTTAGTTCCCGCAGACGGCTTAGTACCGTGCGTGGTACCAAAGGCCCACTCTTAGTCACAGACCGCAGAGCGGCTGTCCGACTAGCAAGAGTGAATGCTGGAGGCCACCCACGCAAAAAACGTTTGGGAAGAAAAACGGATCGGGCGATCCGGCCGTTTCCTTTACAAGTATCTACTCGTTTGAATCTGCTCCCAGACTCTGAGTACTCTACACTCCACTTCGCGGCCCACTCTCAGCCACAGACCGCAGAGCGCCTGTCCGGTGAGCGAGAGCACAAGCCAAAAAGTGAAGGGAACACAAAAAAGATTAAGTGGGCTCGGACGGAACCGAGTCGGCACCCTTCACATAAAACTTTCAATGCTAAAAGCAAACATTTGATATATCTACATGGTCTAACTTCATCTTTTTGCATGATCATTTCCGTGGGGAACCCCCCTCCTCGCTCGGAGGCTCGGAGACTACATTAATACCTGCCAAAGAACCTCTGCCCAACTTTACCAAGTTGCCCGGAGGCTCGGGGGCTACTGTCGGAGTTATTGGCGAAGGGTATCCCCAAGACGGCAAGACAATATTTCAAGACATCGGGGCTAGCAAAGCCCCTCAGGCTGACTGCTGGCTGCCGATTGCTCCACCAGGCCGACTGCTTTCTGCCGACTGCTCCAGCAGGCCGACTTCTGGATGCCGACTGCTCCATGAGGCCGACTGTTGGCTGCCGACTGCCCCACTAGGTCGACTGCTGGCTGCCGACTGCTCCACCAGGCCGACTGCTGGCTGCCGACTGCTCCACCAGGCCGACTGCTGTCTGCCGACTACGCCACCAGGGCGACTGCTGGCTGCCGACTGCTCCACCAGGCCGACTGCTGGCTGCCGACTACGCCACCAGGCCGACTGCTGGCTGCCGACTGCTCCACCAGGCCGACTGCTGGCTGCCGACTGCTCCAACCAGCCGGCTTCCCGAAGTCAACTACAGCCTAACGCGACCCCGACGTGACGGATGTACCTGAGCACTTTACACGCGACACTCCAGCCATCATGTACAGTGACACTTGTCCCTGGGTACTATTTATGAAGTGACCCAGGGGACAAGTGTGACATCCCACCATGCCTTGCCCATGCCACTAGCTAGCTTACATCCTAAGCTACCTCACACTATAAAAGGTGGCCTCATCCATCCATCCAGGAGGATGGACTCTCATGCACGCATGCTAGCTAGCAAGATAGCTAGCTAGCGTGCGCGCACACACACACACACACACACATGTATGAGCACCCAAGCTCACTCACGGCCATGCATGGCCACTGGTTCATACGGCCACCCGGCCATGGGCACACATGCCTAAGATACAGCTCCAGGAGCACTCTGTACCAGATATACATACCAGATATACTCAGACATGCAGGAGTAGGGGTATTATCTCTCCGAAGAGCCCCCAACCTGGGTAAACTAGCGCGTGCTACTCGCATACCCGTCCCTGGATATTCCGGTAGCAGTCTTGCCCTCACACGAAGCCACCATGTGGCATATGTCGTCTAGCACCCCCCGTGAGAATACCACGACAACATGATTGGGTTACCCACACCCGTATTGATGAGAATCCCGTGATAAGGGGAACACGATCTCTGCTTCGACAAGATGTCCCAATAAAACTACCTCGCAACACGTGTAGTGGCAGGCTGGGAAAAACGGTTCGTAATGACCGGACCACGGCAGGATGTCACGTTATGAAAAGTTGTCATATTAGATTTGTGGAATATTATAGTCTCTACGGTGGTATGTGGAATTTGTTTTATAGAGCGGACACAATCCTTGTGTTCAAAATCTTCTATGGAGTATTCAGAGGAGGAACCCGCCTTCCAATGCTAAAGACAATCTGCGCGCCGGACTCATCGTCATTGAAGCCTGGTTCAGGGGCTACTGAGGGAGTCCTGGATTAGGAGGTCCTCGGACAGCCGGACTATATACTTTTGCCGGACTGTTGGACTATGAAGATACAAGATTGAAGACTTCGTCACGTGTCCGGGTGGGACTCTCCTTTGCGTGGAAGGCAAGCTTTGCAATTCGTATATGTAGATCTCCTCCCTTGTAACCGACTCTGTGTAAGCCTAGACCCCTCCGATGTCTATATAAACTGGAGGGTTTAGTCCGTAGGACGACGACAATCATAATCATAGGCTAGCTTCTAGTGTTTAGCCTCTACGATCTCGTGGTAGATCAACTCTTGTAATACTCATATCATCAAGATCAATCTAGCAGGAAGTAGGGTATTACCTCCATCGAGAGGGCCCGAACCTGCGTAAACATTGTGTCCCCCGCCTCCTGTTACCATCAGCCTTAGACGCACAGTTCGGGACCCCCTGCCCGAGATCCGCCGGTTTTGACACCGACAGGAGGGCTGTATTCAGTTCGGCCCTCGGCCGGACTCGATTTCGGAGTCCGATATGGCTCCGGAATCCGGCACACAACCTCCTTCGAAAGAAGGGGGATACATGTTCCCCTAGTGACCCCTGTCCAACCAGGGGCACCGGATAATCTGCTGGAAGAACTGTGAGGCGCTTCCATTATGGATGAGCATTGTGTCCTTATTGGCACGGTAATTGAAAGGGTTCAGTCCGCCAAGAGTGGACTAACCGAAGCCTGCAGCAGCTTGTTGACAGGTTTTGAGGTAAGCAACATAAAAAATGAGAAAATCCCAATATAGATAGTAGCCCCTGAGACACTATCTGGTGTTCGGAAAGAAAAAACCGGACAGAGGATCAATATCCCGGTGCAGGAAACTAACTAAATTTGTCTGAAATGTATGCACAGGCATCGCTGTTGGCCGTGGCCTCGCATACTGCCAAAGTCTCCGGACTGAAGCAGAAACTGGCGGAGGCCGAGGAGGAGCTAGGCCAAGTGAAGAGGCAGTTCCAGGAAAAACAAGGTAAGTAATAACCTGTTATGTATTCGAAAAAGGTAAAATGACATGCATTTGATTGAAGTGCCATGATATGTGCAGAAGCGACGACCAAGGTCGAGGCCCTGAGAGAGTCCTTGGTCGAAGCCGAGTGGAAGGCAGTCAAAGAGCAGGCCGCTCGAAATAAGCTCAAGGCCCGGGTCAATGAGGTCCAACAGGAGCTCAGGGACGGAGTGAAGAAGTGTGAGGCCTTGGAGCATGACGCGTCAGTTCAAGAGACCGAACTCACCAAGGCTCATCAAAGTGCGGAGGCAGCTTGGAATGAGGCCCTGGGCGCCCTCCAGGAGATCCAGGAGGCCAGGAAGATCGCGGTCGGTAAGGCATTCAATATGCAAAGCAAGAATATGAAGATGAAATATCGTTTACTAACCAGGATCCGGAGTTCTCCAGGGGCTTTTGCTGATCTGCCACGCAGTGTGGCTGACACCGTAGAGTTCTTCCGAGCCGAAGAAGGGTGCTCCTCGGAGAAGCTGTTCTGGTCACAATATCTCGCGCCAAAACATCCGGTGCCCTTCAGCGATCAGCTAAAACAGCTGGTCGAGTTGCATAGGGTGGCCGAACTGGCCATGAAGGATTTAATAATCCGGTTGTGGCCAGCCGAAGCTATACCCGACAGTTACTTCGGCCTCATGAATGACTGGTGGATGCCTGACCTTGGCTGGACATCGTCAAGCGGTACGTTTGCGTCAAGGGCGCACGTCTGGCCTTCTCCTATTGCAAGGTCTGGTGGGCGAAGCTGGATGCTGTCAAATTAGCGACCGAGGGGCCGCCGGGGGGCAAGGAGCACCGCACACCCGAGCGATACTTCGGCGATGTCTTGGAGGGGTCCCGCATTATTACGGATCATTGTGCAAAAGACACAATCTTTGAATGAATGTATTAGAGCTCCCTCTACCTTGTATGATAAAACAAAGTGTTTATCAAATATAATGCTTGTTATGTTTTTAAATTTTTACTTCCTGTGCGGCCGCGTTGTATGAAATCTGGGGGTTAACCAGTCGTCGGCTTCTGCCCCCACGTCGGTAGTACGGGGGTGTTCGGGATGGAATCTAAACAATCTTGATCCAATTAGATGGTCCTTGAAGGAGTTGTTTAGCACAACGAACCAGGCAACTAGACTATGCGGCTGTAACGCCCTCACTTAGCCATAGGAGTGCGACAATAAAAACATGGGCATAGCCCCTAGTATCTGAACTAGAGTGCTATAAGCGTCTGATTGGGAAGTACCAATCCTTCACGTAATGCGGCAGAAATCTCCAACGATTTGCAACCTCTGAACAGCTGACCGGCTCTCGCCGCATCATCACAGTCAGTTTTCAGCTTTCTCTACTGAGGTGCTCCTTTGGATAAGCCAAGGCACAATCTCAGTAGTTCTCCCTTTACTACCTTAGCCGATATAGCGGAACGTAAGGTAACAAGCACAGGAGCTAGACAACCCAACTAATGACCAAAGACATGATTCGGAGCCAATGCATATAATGCTAAATTCAGGGTGCCGAACTTATACTTATAAAAAGTGTTTGGACTTTAGTTGCCGTAATGTGGGGTGCTATGAAGCCCCTAGCAAACATTAAGCGTACCAAAGTGTATGGGTGCTACCTGATAGGGTTATCCACAGGGGAGCTGAAAAAGAGAAAGAAAACAGAAGCTCCAGCCACAAACTGTTATCATTGTAATTTAATTAGTACGTCAAGGCGCACTGATACAGGTAGTGCGATAAGCAATAGGCTATTTGACATGTCGAAACCAAGGGAGAGCTGCATATGGGTCCTGGAAAATAGGTAGAGTTATCGTTAACGAAATCTCCTAAAAAGTCCCCCATATGTCTATGTTTCTCGCCGCCTTGGTATGTTTATCCTTCAATAGGACCGATGACCAGACCATCAGATGGTGCCTGTGGGATTGCAACCTAAAAAGGAAACACGTAAAAGTGAAAGTATGTGTGTACCCGATGTCAGTTGAGCGTAATATCGACCACAAGCTAGCTATGCCTCCATTGATGCCCATGGGATTTTGAGTGCGTAGTTATGTACGCGCAGCCCGAATGCCACCACTTGATCGGGACTGAGACGGAGGCTGGATTGCTAGTCAACCTCCTGACGAGCCGAGCTCTCCTGCTGCAGAGTAGTTTAGACCCTCTTAACGATGTTCATGGGCTCGGCAGCCGAATTAAGGTTCTGCTTGAGAAGGCTGCTATATACTTCTGCTGCTAAGGCAGGTGTGTGCTCCTCTGTATGGAGGGAGCGTTCCATATTTTTGTTGACTATTATGACGCCGCGTGGACCGGGCATCTTGAGCTTGAGATAAGCATAATGTGGTACTACGTTGAATCGAGCGAACACAGTTTGTCCGAGCAATGCGTGATAGCCGCTGCGGAAGGGGAAGGTATCGAAGATTAACTCCTCGCTTCGGAAGTTGTCTGGAGATCCGAAGACAACCTCTAGTGTGATTGAGCCCGTACAGCGGGCCTCTACACCTGATATGACTCCTTTGAAGGTAGTCCTGGTGGGCTTGATCTGAGGTGGGTTAATGCCCATTTTTCGCGATGTATCCTGATAGAGAAGATTGAGGCTGCTACCTCCATCCATAAGGACACAAGTCAGGTGGAACCCATCAATTATTGGGTCTAGGACCAGTGCGGCTGAGCCACCATGACGGATACTGGTCAGATGATCCCAGCGATCAAAAGTGACCAGGCATGACGAACATGGATTAAATTTTGGGGCGACTGGCTCTATCGCATAGACGTCCCTGAGTGCACGCTTGCGCTCCCTCTTGGGGATGTGGGCAGCGTATATCATGTTCACTGTTTTGACCTGGGGGGACTTCTTCTGTCCCCCTGTGTTCGGTTGCTGGGGCTCTTTGTCATCGTCCTTGCTTTGCGATCCCTTTTCCCTGTTCTCGGTGTTTAATTTGCCGGCCTGTTTAAAAACCCAGCAATCTCTATTCGTATCATTGGGTGGTTTGTCTGGGGTGCCATGAATCTAGCACAGACGATCAAGTATGTGGTCCAAGCTAGATGGGCCTGAATTGTTCTTTTGGAATGACTTCTTCCGTTGACCGGACTTAGGGCCCCTGAATCCGGCATTGACTGCTGTGTCCTCGGTGTTATCACTGTTGTTTCGATGCTTGTATATGTTACCTTGAGACTTGTCTTTGCTAGTTTTAGCTTCAGGGGTGCCGGCGCTTGCATTCTTTTTGCTACAGGACAACCAACTATCCTCGCCTGCATAAAAGCGGGTCATGAGTGTCGTGAGGGTTGCCATGGATTTTGGCTTTTCTTGGCCGAGGTGGCGAGCGAGCCATTCATCGCGGATGCTATGTTTGAAGGCTGCTAGGGCTTCGGCATCCGGACAATCGACGATTTGGTTCTTTTTAGTTAAGAACCTAGTCCAGAATTTCCTGGCGGACTCTCTAGGCTGTTGAACTATATGGCTTAAGTCATCAGCGTCCGGAGGTCGAACATATGTACCTTGGAAGTTATCGAGGAAGGCCTCTTCCAAGTCCTCCCAGCTGCCAATAGAATTTGTAGGCAGACTATTGAGCCAGTGCTGAGCTGGCCCCTTGAGTTTTAAAGGGAGGTATTTGATGGCGTGGAGGTCATCGTCGTGGGCCATATGAATGTGGAGAATGAAGTCTTCGATCCACACCGCGAGGTCCGTGGTTCCATCGTATGATTCTATATTCACGGGTTTGAACCCTTCTAGGAATTCATGATCCAGAACCTCATCAGTGAAGCAATGAGGGTGTGCGGCGCCTCTATATCGGGCCATATCGTGACGTAGCTCTCATGGAGTCTGAGGGTGAGGGAGTCCTGGATTAGGGGGTCTCCGGACAGCCGGATTATATCCTTTGGCCGGACTGTTGGACTATGAAGTTACAAGATTGAAGACTTTGTCTCGTGTCCGGATGGGACTCTCCTTGGCGTGGAAGGCAAGCTTGGCAATACGGATATGTAGATCTCCTCCCTTGTAACCAACTCTATGTAACCCTAGCCCCCTCCAGTGTCTATATAAACCGGAGGGTTTAGTCCGTAGGACAACATACAATCATACCATAGGCTAGCTTTTAGGGTTTAGCCTCTATGATCTCGTGGTAGATCAACTCTTGTAATACTCATATCATCAAGAACAATCAAGCAGGACGTAGGGGATTACCTCCATCAAGCCCGAACCTGGGTAAACATCCTGCCCCCTGCCTCCTGTTACCATCCGCCTTAGACGCACAGTTCGGGACCCCCTACCCGAGATCCGCCGGTTTTGACACCGACATTGGTGCTTTCATTGAGAGTTCCACTGTGTCGTCATCATAGGAGGGATGGCTCTTCTCTTTGTCAAGGACAACATCACCTCTGGGGGAGCCCTGGCTGTAGGCCAAACTCTCCAACTAGGCGGTTCGTCATGACCGCCCACTCGGCCGCTGCACCGACATGACTTCTCGGGTCATCGAAAATAGCCTCCAGATCGGCTCGAAATTCGCCGAGCAGATGGATCCGATGGAGCTCTCCTCTTTGAACGAGCTCTTGGATCACATCGCCGCTCTGGGAGTCGCTACGGACTACGATCGGATTGGGCTTAAACCCGACCAAAGGGAGATTAACTCTCCGCCGGTCACCCATCAGATAGCGGTGGTGGAGGAGCAATGCGGCGATTCTCCTTCTATCCTGAGGATGAACTATGTCTGGATTCCCGAGCTCTCCGAGCCAGATACCCGCCCACGGGAGGACCTCGCCCTAACCCTGAGACTAGAATCAGGCTGCATGCCGAACCTGCGGGGCAACATCCCAGAGCCCGAACTTCCAAGATCGGAAACTCCCCCACCCCGGGGTCTCAGATTGGGTCAAGGTCTGGACTTAAATCCACCCACCCACCTAGATACAAACGATCTTTCCCACATTAAGCAAGAGCCCTAAGAGACTGTACATCACTATTGGGCCAGATTCCTCCTTGTAATGAACAAGGTCAAGGACTGTCACGAGGAAGACGCAATTTCGTTCTTTTGCAGCAATTGCACGGACAAGGGAATCCTCAATGCCATAAGTCGCCATGACATAGCACACTTCACTGACTTGGCGGCCATAGTACGGAAGTACTGTGCGATGGAAAGCGCCTGGAAAACCCAAACAAAATTTTGGGATGATCCGGCTCTGACAAACCCCCCAGTCCGAACTAAAAGGGTGCACTCTCATTAGTCGCCCGACTCAATTACAAAGAAGCAAAAGCCCACTACAGGGCGTGGAACTATATTGGAGGGATGGCTTAACGGGCCCTGCAAAATTCATAGTACAGCGGATACCATACCAACACACAGCCTTAGAGCATGTTGGGTACTCCGGCAGGTAGCCAAGAGCGGTGAGGATCTCCTCATCCAAAACACCTCAGAGCACCATCCCGTGGATAACAATACAGTATTGATAGTATTCAAGACCTTCGTCTCAAATAATAGGCGTAAACAAGCACTCCGCAGCCTTGCCGAAGTCTGCCATGTGGCAGCAATAAATCCATGGAGCGACACGGCTATCACCTTCAATGCCAGTGACGAACCTAAATTCCGAATAGCCCGAGCACCAGCCGCCTTGGTCCTCCGTCCAATTGTGGATGGCTTTCGGCTCACTAAAGTGCTCATGGACGGCGCCAACGCATTAAACCTCATTTATGAGGAGACTCTTCAAAAATTGGAAATAGACAAAAACTGTATCGAGCAAATCAGCACGACCATCCGAGGAATCATCCCTAGTCGGGAGGCACGTTGCGCCGGGAAAATCACACTAGATGTGGTATTAGGCACTCCGGAGAATTACAGGTCTGAAGAAATTACATTCCAAGTGGCCCCGTACAGTAGCGGATACCATGCCCTCCTAGGGCGGGAGGCATTCACAATCTTCCAATCCATACCCCATTACGGATACATGAAGCTCAAAATGCCCGGGCCCAATGGGATCGCCACTCTAGCTAGTGATCCGGACATAGCACTCCGTGCCGAGAACAAAATAGCCACACTGGCACTCGAGGCATTATCCGAAGCCCTTGTGGCGGAGGAATTAACCGCACTACGCTCCACAGTGGACAGGGACGACGTGATACTAGAGAAAAGATCCAAGTCCACCTCTTTCAAACCAGCGGATGAAATAGTCAAATTCCAAGTCCATTCAACGGACCGTTCAAAAACAGCATCCATCAAGGCATAGCTAAACCCTGCTATAAACGCCGCACTACGGGAGTTCATGCGCGAGAATTGGGACATATTCGCCTGGCATCCTTCGGATATGCCAGGAATCCCACGCAGGCTGGCCGAGCATAGCCTTAACATCCTAAAAGGATTCAAGCCAGTCAAGCAGACTCTTCGGCGTTACTCTGAACCTAAGCGGCAAGCCATGGGAGAGGAGCTAGCCAAGTTACTGGAGGCCGGATTCATTAGAGAAATAAAGCATCCGGACTGGCTAGCAAACCTGGTGATGGTACCAAAGAAGGACAAATCCTGGCGCCTATGCGTCGACTTCAAGGTTCTCAATAAGGCTTGCCCAAAGGATCCCTTCCCCCTCCCTCACATCGATCAAATTATCAATGCTACCACAGGACACTACTCATTGTGCTTCCTCGACGCATACTCCGGTTACCACCAAATTAAGATGGCGGAGTCCGATCAAGCCGCAACGGCATTTATCACTCCATCGCGCTAACTGCGCTCATTATACCTGGGGGCTTCTTATACAGAAGCTTAATATAACTATTTTTCTGGGCTTTACGCCCCACACATGTGTTATTCTTCCGCATGTACCTTTTTTCGCCATTATATGCATCGATATGACTTAAGTTTTGGCCAAGCTGGGTTGCCTGGCTCTTGTATTTATGCCCTACGTTCCCGTTAATTCGGCTAGGGCATAAGGGGTGCACCTCTCCGATTGTTACTGTCGGGTCAGCCGGATTTGTACCTCAGACCGGGTGAAGCCGAAAGCTAGTGTTCTTAAGGGAATATTCGGCCAGTGAACAAAAGATGACTTTTATTTATTTTGATACATGCCCCCAGATGTTTATAGCCTGCGTGTCTTTTGCAGTTCGGGCATGCACATTAGGGCATGCGTACCTGGGGAAAGGAACCAGAACTATTCTCCCTAGAAGATGTTTCTTACTATCCATGTAATATAACATAGCTAGTTGGGTACTTGTCTGTTCAAGCACTTATGACACCTACGCCTGGTTTCCACGCATACCCCGGTTTTTACATAACCGAGTGGGTATTCAGATACACTCCGGACTATCGGGTCCAGAGGTCGAAGCGAAAAGGTCCGCCATGACAAATGATTTACAATCCGGCTAGGGACATTATATATGTCACTTGAAGTGCACAGTCACTAAGACTGATTAAGTTCTTCTTCTATACCATCCAACAGGCTGTCTAGCCTACAATCCTGTTGGGAATACTTTGTGGCTAATTCTACTTGGTCATACACCAAACTGACGGGGATCTCTTTCCCATCGGGCCCCACAGGTCCGACCTCGGCCATGTGGTTTGGGTCAGCTTTGGTATATCGCGTCTTCACCATGGCATAGGCTTCCCTTGCACCTTGTCGGCGGGATGATATCTTCCATAATCGGTAGCGTTGCCGCGCTCCCTTCAGCTTCTCTATAAGCTCCCCCATGCCTCTTGGCGGGGACGCGGATGGCCACAAGGCTTGGGCAATACCCTGCATCACCTGCCGAACTTGCTCGCGCAGTTGTGAGAGCTCTGGTAGAAGATCACCCGCAGACCCGGGCATCTCCTCCACGGGACGACCCGTCAGCATACCTGCAGACATAACTCTGTTAGCCGGCTTCTTCGTCGAACTCTTTCAAAAGTTCGTTCAAGCACTTACTGAAAATGACGCGTCAAAGCCGCTTATTCTCCTTCATGGAGTCCACAAGCTGGGCTCGGACATCTTTCAGCTCCACGCCCAACTGGATATTGGCGCCCTAGAGATTATTTTTCTCCTGCCTAACCCGCGTAAGCACGCGCTCTCCAGCATTTAGCTGTCGATCAGCACGTTCCGCATTCTCCGGCACGGCCTCCGGATTCACTCCGGAGTCATTTGCAACATCTATTGTTAGATTTGAATGCATGCTGCATACTATCTGGTACCTATCATTCTTTACAATGGAAACAAGTGTTACCAGAGGGGGCCTTCTCGGACTCCTTCAACGCGGCAACCGCGGCCCGTAGCTGGGCTTTGCACTCTTCCAGCTCTTGAGACAATTGGGTATTCTTCTCTGTAAGAACCTGGACAATTAATGATCCTTAAATCAGTTGTGTCAACTGTTTCAAGTCTCAGGGGCTACTGATATATATAATCGTCAAATTTTCTTACCCGTATATCCTTTACATACTGGTCCCTAGCTCTAGCAAGACCATTTTGAGCAGCACGGATGTACGCGTCTCCTGAGTTGAAGGCATCGAACACCTCTTGAGAGAAACAAGCGTCACGGAGTACGGCCCAGCGACGCCTGTGATTCATGGCGCTCTCCACTTCAGAATTTGTAGCGGATAGTCTGTCTGCATCCTCTATAGGAGGAGCATCCGGCGTTTGCCCTGTGTTAGCTTCCGCCTCTATGTCTGGCCATGGAGTCCGACTGGTGGAGGCGTGATCGGCAACCTCTCCGGATATAGTCCGGCGAGCGTTTTTCCTACTAGGAAACATGGACATCATTATATTTTATGAAAGACGACAACCATGGAGCGAGGTTCTGTATCATACCTCTGCGCCGGCATCTCAGTCCTGACCGCCTTCCTTTTTGGCCTACCCGGCTTCAGTGTCCCTTGTTGGCGAGTCACTGCGGGTTCGGCATGGCGTCCCGAGGGCATTCCCTGTAAAACACCATATGTGTAAGGTAGGTGAAGTGCATAAAAGGGGATCCTTCTTAGAAGTTGGGACTCCGGTATTTCTTACATGTGATGCAGGGAGTAGCCCAGGATAGTCGGCCATGATGGCCACCATGGCGTCATCGCAGCTCAATTGATAGAATGTCTTGTCTATCAACTCCACAAATATGTCCAGATCCTCTTCGAGTCCGGGATCGAGGGCCCGGTCAGGGTCCTCCGGTTGTGGAGGTGGGCTGTTGACTTCCCTTACAGATTTTCGCAGTTCCTGCCATGAAACGGCAAGGTGAGTATTTACGACGAAGAATGTGCGAGAAGGTTGGGAGTAAAGAGTGACAGCTCACCCAACTTGGAGGGTTGTACATGGAGAATCCATCCCGTGGCTTAATATGGATGAACTCCTCTTCCTCTCCCTTGAACAAATCAGACATAATTTTTGCTAGAGCAGCAGCTGAGTCCGGTCCCTTACACCCGTAGCGGGTGGCATCATCTTCCCCGTTAAAGTGCCACATGGGGTGCCCTCGATATTGAAGTGGCTGCACCCCCTGCCTTATACATATTGACATAACCTCGATTATTGTCAGTCCTGATTGAGCCAGCATTTTTATCCGGTCCATCAGGTAAAAGGACTTCTCCATTATCTTCCTCCTGGGGGCTCCGTGGGCTCCAGCTTCGGTGTTTCTTCAAAGGAGCATTGTTGAACTCGGGAAGACCCCTCCGAATAGGATCTGGAAGGAGGACGTCCTCCATGTTAAACCACTCCGAAGGCCAGTCTTCGGATGTCTTCTTCGGGGTACCGGACAGGTATCCGGTCTCGGTGATGTGCCATATTTCGGCTCCGCCCACTTGATATATTGACCCCTCCTGTGTACGGGGCACAAGACAGAATAGCCTCTTCCACAGCTCGAAATGAGCCTCGCAGCCCAGAAACAGCTCACAAAGGGCAACATAACCAGCGATGTGTAATATGGAAGCGGGAGTGAAATTATGCAACTGGAGGCCATAAAACTCTAGGAGCCCGCGGAGGAATGGATGGATTGGAAATCCAAGTCCCCTTAGTAAGTAAGGGACAAGGCATACCTGCTCCCCCTTGGAGGGATTGGGGAGGCTCTCCGCTTGCTCCCCACCTTTATAGGTGGCGAGCCCGACTCGAACGGGGACCATATACGCCGGAGGGAGAAATCCCTGGGTCTGTAACGCTACTAATTGGTTGTGCGGGGCGGAACACTTCTCCCAATCACCGGGCTTAGGGCTACGGGAGCGGGAGGAGGAACTGCGATGGCCGGCCATGTTGGAATGGATTTTTCCGAGCGCACTCCGATGGATACTCGCCGTGGGAGGATGGTGTGGTCTGTATCTAAGAATCCCCGTCTCTTTAATAGATAGTTTACTTACGTGGCTAGGGTGGCGAATGTAAAAATGCCCTAGCTCCTCACATTCGCTCGACACGTGGAAGATAGCCTTTATTGTGCGCGGAAGCCAAGAAGTGCAACATTTATGGGGAGCCGGACACTACTCAGCAGATATTCAGAATTTGGAGAAGAACCCGCCTTGCAATGCTGAAGACAATCTGTGCGCCGGACTCATTGTCATTGAAGCCTAGTTCGGGGGCTACTGAGGGAGTCCTGGATTAGGGGGTCTCTGGACAGCCGGACTACATCCTTTGGCCGGACTGTTGGACTATGAAGATACAAGATTGAAGACTTCGTCCCGTGTCTGGATGGGACTCTCCTTGGTGTGGAAGGCAAGCTTGGCAATACGGATATGTAGATCTCCTCCCTTGTAACTGACTTTGTGTAACCCTAGCCCCTCTGGTGTCTATATAAACCAGAGGATTTAGTCCGTAGGACAACAGACAATCATACCATAGGCTAGCTTCTAGGGTTTAGCCTCTTCGATCTCATGGTAGATCAACTCTTGTAATACTCATATCATCAAGATCAATCAAGCAGGACGTAGGGTATTACCTCCATCGAGAGGGCCCGAACTTGGGTAAACATCGTGTCCCCCGCCTCCTGTTACCATCCGCCTTAGACGCACAGTTTGGGACCCCCTGCCCGAGATCCGCCGGTTTTGACACCGACAGAGTCCGTCTGCGGTTTTCAGCCCAGGCATGACTAAGTTTGTCACGTCCAAATAGGTGGCCGTCGTCGCATGTCGAGGCACGTCCTCGTGATCTGTAGATTGATCTGGTATGTCCTGCTTTATTGTTCAGGTTTTGCCGGAGGTCATATGTATGACCGTGGGCTAATTTACCTCTACCTGTGCGATGAGGCGGGGTTGGCTGATGTTCGGCGTGAATTGCCGTTTTGTCCCGACCACGTGGTGGTCGGTCAGCCGCATTGTATGATGGAGGTATGTATTCCGGCGTCTCCTCGTCAAACTGAGGTAGCAATTTGCACTTTGGGTAGCTTTTCGTTGGGTGCTTGAGGCTGTATTCTTCGGCTGCTAGGATATCGGTCCATTTATCATTGAGCAGATCTTGGTCAGCTTGAAGCTGCTGCTGCTTCTTTTTCAGGCTCCTTAAAGTGGCGATTAGCTGGCTCTTGAAGCGCTCCTGCTCAAGAGGTTCCTAAGGCACGATGAAATCGTTGGTGCCGAGGCTCACCTCGTCCTCGGAGAGTGGAAGATAACTTCCGTCCTCTGAGTCTTCATGCGTGGCTTGCTTACCAGGGCTAGCCTGCCCATCTTCCCGTTCATCTTGTTCATTAGTTGTTTCAACGGGGTCTTCATTGTCTTCGGCGCCTTCTAGAGTGTTATCTTCTCCTGTGTCGGTGTTGCTGTCTTTGCTGCGGCATGACTTAGAGCGGCGCCGCTGACACTGGCGCTTGGATTTTATTTCAGAAGGTTTATCCTCAGCTGGATCTTCCTTGTCATCGCCGCTGTTCTCCATTGGTGCATCCACCATGTATACATTATACGAGGAAGTGGCTGTCCAACGTCCGGTGAATGGAGAGTTCTGGGCATCTTCTTCTCCGGCATCATCGTCCATACCGTCGATGTCCTCATAGTCGTAATCAAGTGTGTCGGTCAAATCCTCGACCGTGGCTATGAAGTGGGCGGCGGGTGGGAAGCAAAATTCTCCAACGTCAGCCCCTAGTTTGGGCCGGATATAGTTCGGTTGTGAGTCCTCTGTCAAGGACAGGTTTTTTAATGAGTTTAGCATGTCACCTAAAGGCGAGTTCCGGAAGATGTCTGCGGCGCTGAATTCGAAGATCGATAAACAATCAGGTTCGTCATCTACAGGCCCACATGGTTCGGAACTTACGGGCGAAGACGAGTCCGGAGTTCCGATGGCACAGGTATCGTGTGAGATCAAGTCTATGTGCGGCTCCAACGCCAAGTAATCTGTGGCCTCCGTGGCGGGATTGAATTTACAATCCTCTGATGCCGCAGTGTGCTCTGGATCTAAGGCCGGAGTGGTCATAGGAGCTATCTCCTGGATGTGGTCTGGCGACAGATTCAGGTCATGTTTGTCAAGGTGGCAAGGAGCAGTCGCCGCGGTCTCGAATCCGGCGAATATTAAATCTCCACGGATGTCCGCAAAGTAGTTCAAACTCCCAAATCTGACCTGATGGCCAGGGGCGTAGCTACCGATCTGCTCCAGTTGGCCAAACGAGTTGGCCCGCACTGCAAAGCCGCCGAACACGAAGATCTGTCCGAGGAGGAAAGTTTCTCCTTGGACAACGTCACTATCTACGATTGAAGGGGCCATCGAACCTTTCATCGACAGCATAGTGGAACTCTCAATGAAAGCACCAATGTCGGTGTCAAAACCGGCGGATCTCGGGTAGGGGTTCCCGAACTGTGCGTCTTAGGTCAATGGTAACAAGAGACAGGGACACGATGTGTTACCCAGGTTCGGGCCCTCTCTATGGAGGTAATACCCTACGTCCTGCTTGATTGATATTGATGAATACGACTATTACAAGACTTGATCTACCTCGAGATCGTAATGGCTAAACCCTAGAGGTCTAGCCTCTATGACTATGGTAATGAATATCTCTCTCCAGATTAAGTCCTCCGGTTTATATAAGCACCGGGAGGGTCTAGGGTTACACAAGGTCGGTTACAAAGAAAGGAATCTACATATCCGTTCGCCAAGCTTGCCTTCCACGGCAAGGAGAGTCCCATCCGGACACGGGTACAGTCTTCGGTCTTCGTATCTTCACAGCCCATAAGTCCGGCCCATGCCTGACAGGCCGGACGCCCGAGGACTCCTTAGTCCAAGACTCCCTCAGTCGCTGCCTCTGCCGCAACCGCGTCCCGGTACATCTTGTCCGCACAAATAATTGCATCCTTCTCATCTGATGGGATAATGATGACTCCCAGTGGCCCAGGCATCCTCAAGATGTTGTAGGCATAGTGGGATGCCGCCATGAACTTAGCCAGAGCCGGGCGTCCAAGAATCCCATTGTACGGCAGGGGGAGATCAACCACATCAAACACAATCCTATCAGTCCGATAGTTTAGCTCTCCCCCAAACATTACCATCAACGTGATCTTTCCCTTGGGATGGCTCCTGCCAGGATTAACTCCTTAAAACATGCCGGTAACTTCTAGCTCTTCTTCTCCTATCTGAAGCTTGTTGATCACTATCGGGGAAATCAGATTCAACCCGGCCCCGCCGTCCACTAGCATCTTTGTGACCTTGAGGTTGCGGATTGTTGGGGAGACCACCAAGGGCAAACATCCTAGCACAGTGGTACGGCTAGGATGGTCCTCTTCATCGAAGATGATGGGCGTACGGGACCATTTGAGCGGCTTCTGGGCCTCCGGCGCTGGCTCCACGGCATTGACTTCTCGCGCCAACCATTTGAGCTGGTGGTGAGAAGCGTGCAGAGATGCACCTCCGTCAATGCACAGGGCGTCTGTGGCCTTTTAAAACTCCTCCTCACTAGTTTCCTCTTCATCCCCTCCATCACTCTCATCATCACAGGTTTCCTTCCCTCAACCTCTGGTGGGCTTTCCTTGGCTCCGAAAGGGTTTACCGGGGCGGTTTAATTCACCACCTCGGCCCTTACAGCCAGTAACATTCTGACCTTTTTCCTTATCATGCTTCTCATACTCTGCTCTCTGTTTCTTGACAAGCTGCTCAACCTGATAACACTCTTCAAGGTCGTGGCCCTTGGTCCGATGAATCTTGCAGTACGGGCCATCACCCTTCCCGGCTTTCTTAGCAGCTGCGGCTTCCCGGCAGTTAGTGCATGCGGCAGGTTCCTTGCCAGGGGCCTTAGCTTTGGCCTTCTTGCCGGTACTAGGTGTACTGGAACCTTCAGCAGTCATCACTGCCTTATCTCTCCGCTTCTTACTGCGCTTCTTGCTCTTTTTCTGACCGCTTGATTCATCATCATCTTCTGAATCAACATTGGTGCAATCTTCCTCCCCAGGCAACTTCCTTCCCTCCTCCATCCAAGCACACTTATCCACTAGTGTGTAAAGCTCCTTCATAGTCTTGGGCAACTGCACATTCATGTTGGAACGGATACGATGGTTGTGCACATTGGATTGGAAGGCAGCTATTACGGCTGCTGGATGGATATTTGGGATATTCCTATGAACTTTGTTGAACCTCTGTAAATACTTACAGAGGGTTTCTCCTTCTTTCTGCTGGAGAAACTGCAAATCGATGGGCCTGTTAGGTTCCCGATGACCGCCAGAGAAACCGCCAATGAACTCGTGGCACAGGTCAGCCCATGATGAAATGGAGTTCTCCGGTAGGTGCATCAGCCAAGACCTCACATTGGACTTGAGAGCCAAAGGGAAGTACATGGCGAACACCTTCTCATCTCTTCCCCCGGCAGCGTGAACAGCGATGGTGTAGATGCTCAGGAACTCTGTCGGGTTCAGTCTCCCATCATATTTCTCATGTATCTCTGGCTTGAACGTGCGAACGGATGGCCAACAGACTTGTCGCAGCTCTCGTGTAAAGGCAGGGCAGCCAACCTCGAAAGGTAGGCACCCGCCAACACCGAGCGCAGGCTCGTTGACGTTGAGGTCATCGTACCCGTCAGTCCGGCGGAGTTCATCGCGATGCTGCTTGACGATGCGTGCGTCTCCTCTCCGCCTATCCTCCGGGGCTCGACGTTGGCCTAGATATGCTCGAGGGTCATATGAGCCCATCGAGACGTTGTTAGGGTCTTAATTCTGCTACACTCGTACAGGCTGCCGCGGTGAGAATTGCACCATGGGGATGGCCCCTTCCGTGCGGTCAGTAGCACGAGCATGAGCCCCCGGCATTGGTGAAACCAAGTAGGCTTTGGATGGCGGCACACCATTCGTCCATCTGCTCGGCCGCCGGCGGAAACCTCAGCAGCAGCTGAGCTCGCGCCATGGCCTCCGTAGTCGTACTTGGCATGGATGTTGATGAAGTCGACCGTATCGTCGCTCGTCTCTTGACGGTGCCTGCAGCGGTAGCGCTGCGCCCCCGCTCCTGCTACGGGGCGACTACCTGGATGTGGTGTGGAGAAAGCGCTTGAGGGCTAGTGTCGGATGTGGGGTTCCGGCAAACACTTAAGGTTCGAACACTGGGGTGTGAGCGAAGTCTTTTCCTCCCACCGATCTATGCCCTAGCTCGCTAAGATCTCACGGGCGAACTCGATGCACTCGCAACACAGAAAGACACAAGATTTATACTGGTTCGGGACACCGATGTGGTGTAATACCCTACTCCAGTGTGGTGGTGGTAGATTGCCTCTTGGGTTGATGATGAACAATACAATGGGAAGAACAACCTCTTGAGGTTGAGGTGTTCTTGTGCTAGGCTAACGTGTGTGGGTGAGAGTGATCGAAGATGTCCCCTTTTTCCGCCTATGGTGGTGGCTAGTCCTACTTATATAGGCCCTGGTCCTCTTCCCAAATGCTGAGTGGGAAGGGAGCCAGCAATGGCGGGCAGATTTGAAGGGGGGCAGCTAGTACAAGCTATCCTGACAAAAGGTGGTCTGCGCCTGCGAAAGGCTCCAGTGGTGACGCTGTCTTGGGCTCCACGATGACCTCCGTCTTGTCGTCCTTCCGGTCTTGGTCTTGTTGCACGAAAATGGCAACCTTTGCCTGATGCCTTGCTACCTCTTGAGCACTGCGTTGGATTTCCTTGAAGAGGAAAGGATGATGCAGCACAGTAGCGTAAGTATTTCCCTCAGTTTTTGAGAACCAAGGTATCAATCCAGTAGGAGGCTGCGCGCGAGTCCCTCGTACCTGCACAAAACAAATAACTCCTCGCAACCAACGTGATAAGGGGTTGTCAATCCCTTCACGGTCACTTACGAGAGTGAGATCTGATAGATATGATAGGATAATATTTTTGGTATTTTTGTGGTAAAGATGCAAAGTAAAATAAAAGCAAAGTAAAAAGCAAAGGAAATAACTAAGTATTGGAAGATTAATATGATGAAGATAGACCCGGGGGCCATAGGTTTCACTAGTGGCTTCTCTCAAGAGCATAAGTATTTTACGGTGGGTGAACGAATTACTGTTGACCAATTGACAGAATTGAGCATTGTTATGAGAATATCTAGGTATGATCATGTATATAGGCATCACGTCCGAGACAAGTAGACCAACTCCTGTCTGCATGTACTACTATTACTCCACTCATCAACCACTATCCAGCATACATCTAGAGTATTAAGTTCATGAAAACAGAGTAATGCCTTAAGAAAGATGACATGATGTAGAGGGATAAATTCATGCAATATGATAAAAAAACCATCTTGTTATCCTCGATGGCAACAATACAATATGTGCCTTGCTGCCCCTACTGTCACTGGGAAAGGACACCGCAAGATTGAACCCAAAGCTAAGCACTTCTCCCATTGCAAGAAAGATCAATCTAGTAGGCCAAACCAAACTGTAATTCGAAGAGACTTGCAAAGATAACCAATCATACATAAAAGAATTCACAGAAGTTTCAAATATTGTTCATAGATAATCTTGATCATAAACCCACAATTCATCGGTCTCAACAAACACACCGCAAAAAGAAGATTACATTGAATAGATCTCCACAAGAGAGGGGGAGAACATTGTATTGAGACCCAAAAAGAGAGAAGAAGCCATCTAGCTAATAACTATGGTCCCGAAGGTCTGAGGTAAACTACTCACACTTCATCGAAGAGGCTATGGTGTTGATGTAGAAGCCCTCCTGATGGATGCCCCCTCCGGCGGAGCTCCGGAACAGGCCCGAAGATGGGATCTCTTGGATACAGAAGGTTGCGGCGGTGGAATTAGGTTTTTCGCTCCGTATCTGATCGTTTGGGAGTACGTACGTATATATAGGAGGAAGGAGTACGTCGGTGGAGCAACAGGAGGCCCACGAGGGTGGAGGGCGCGCC